>NC_042978.1:50639840-50772340 GCF_901001165.1 Salmo trutta | reverse complement strand
CCAATCATTCCAGCATTAGATCCAATCAGATACTAGGCTGTAGACAATGTGACAACACATGATCAGTCCCCCGGCCCTCTGAGAGATCACTACTGCAGTTTTAAAATAACCAGTAGGCTGCTGTATGTGAGGATCTGTGGGTAGACCCTGTGGGTAGTCCCTGTGGGTAGGCCCTGTGGGTAGGCCCTGTGGGTAGACCCTGTGGGTAGACCCTGTGGGTAGTCCTGTGGGTAGAACCTTGTGGGTAAACCCTGTGGGTAGACCCTGTGGGTAGTCCTGTGGGTAGGCCTTGTGGGTAAACCCTGTGGGTAGAACTGTGGGTAGGCCTTGTGGGTAAACCCTGTGGGTAGAACTGTGGGTAAACCCTGTGGGTAGAACTGTGGGTAGGACGGCTGTATGTGAGGCCTTGTGGGTAGGCTGCTGTATGTGAGGCCTTGTGGGTAGGCTGCTGTATGTGAGGCCTTGTGGGTAGGCTGCTGTATGTGAGGCCTTGTGGGTAGGCTGCTGTATGTGAGGCCTTGTGGGTAGGCTGCTGTATGTGAGGCCTTGTGGGTAGGACGGCTGTATGTGAGGCCTTGTGGGTAGGCTGCTGTATGTGAGGCCTTGTGGGTAGGCTGCTGTATGTGAGGCCTTGTGGGTAGGCTGCTGTATGTGAGGCCTTGTGGGTAGGCTGCTGTATGTGAGGCCTTGTGGGTAGGATGGCTATATGTGAGGCCTTGTGGGTAGGCTGCTGTATGTGAGGCCTTGTGGGTAGGCTGCTGTATGTGAGGCCTTGTGGGTAGGCTGCTGTATGTGAGGCCTTGTGGGTAGGCTGCTGTATGTGAGGCCTTGTGGGTAGGCTGCTGTATGTGAGGCCTTGTGGGTAGGACGGCTGTATGTGAGGCCTTGTGGGTAGGCTGCTGTATGTGAGGCCTTGTGGGTAGGCTGCTGTATGTGAGGCCTTGTGGGTAGGCTGCTGTATGTGAGGCCTTGTGGGTAGGATGGCTGTATGTGAGACCTTGTGGGTAGGCTGCTGTATGTGAGGCCTTGTGGGTAGGATGGCTGTATGTGAGGCCTTGTGGGTAGGCTGCTGTATGTGAGGCCTTGTGGGTAGGACGGCTGTATGTGAGGCCTTGTGGGTAGGCTGCTGTATGTGAGGCCTTGTGGGTAGGCTGCTGTATGTGAGGCCTTGTGGGTAGGCTGCTGTATGTGAGGCCTTGTGGGTAGGCTGCTGTATGTGAGGCCTTGTGGGTAGGACGGCTGTATGTGAGGCCTTGTGGGTAGGCTGCTGTATGTGAGGCCTTGTGGGTAGGCTGCTGTATGTGAGGCCTTGTGGGTAGGCTGCTGTATGTAAGGCCTTGTGGGTAGGCTGCTGTATGTGAGGCCTTGTGGGTAGTCTGCTGTATGTGAGGCCTTGTTTCCTCACGAACCATTCTAGTTCAGTAGAGACTACGTGAGCAGCCCCCACTGTAAACAACATGTAGTATGGGTGAAGTGGATATTTCTAGTCATTTGAAAGGTCCCAAATGGCATCCCATTTGTTACACTATACAGTGCCCTACCTTTGACCAGAGCCCTACGGGTCAAAATTAGTGCACTATATAGGGAATAGGGTACCATTTGGAGACATCCTATGTGAAGGACCTCACCTTAAAGAGACAATCAGCAGTTGCTACATCCATTTTGGGATTTATAAATTACAGCAACTGCCCCTAAAAAAACAACTTGTCATGTATTAAAAAGCCTATGTTTTATGTACTAGGAAGTGTAAATGGGATAATTTTGGTCATAAAGTCAGTCTCACCTGAAACAGAGTTTGGTGAGGCTTGTGGTCGTTATTTGACCTTTAACAGGGAATCCCTTTCATACCAAGATCTCTTTTACAAAGCAACAGTAAACAAAATACACAAACATCTCAAATACAATCACCGATATCATCTACACCTCTCAGCTACCAGGTCTTCAATCAATACCCTAAACTGCCTGAACGACTCCGGAACAGCCCGTTTCTCAGCTACCAGGTCTTCAATCAATACCCTAAACTGCCTGAACAACTCCAGAACAGACCGTTTTAACCAGATCTACAGATTGATCCAGCAGTGGGCCGCTTCAAAACTAAATGAGGGTCAAGAGTTAACCCAACCCTGTGCTGTGATGAGGGTCTACCCAATTCAGTGGAGACCTTAGAAACCTCAAGAGTTAACCCAACCCTGTGCTGTGAACATGTTGTGTAAATCATGTCTTTATACTTTAACAACAAAGTGAGGTATGTTGAAAGCTTGTGTAGTAGAACTTTGTAAACAAAAATGGAATAGTGAATTGACCTCCGGGACTTTAATGAGGACCATCCGACCTTTTGATACAGGAAGCAGTGATGAGTATTAAATCTGTCGCCAGAGATAAAGCGTAGGGTGTTGTATTAGACGGTATCCAGAGGTTTAAGAGTAGTGGCTGCTGCATTCTGGTAAATAGTGTCACCCTAGTCAAGAACTGTCACGAAGGTTCACTGTACAATCTGTTTCCTGCTATTTAGGGAGAGGCAACATCCATTTTTTTACATGAAGTCTTTGTCAAACCAAATGCCCAGGTTTTTATAGGCGGGAATCTGATCAATGGGAGACCCATCCAATGATTAAATATGGAGTCCATCTGAAACATTCTGGAGAGAGCTAGAGAACAACTGATTAAATATGGAGTCCATCTGAAACATTCTGGAGAGAACTAGAGAACAACTGATTAAATATGGAGTCTTAAATATGGAGTTCATCTGAAACATTCTGGAGAGAACTAGAGAACAACTGATTAAATATGGAGTCTTAAATATGGAGTTCATCTGAAACATTCTGGAGAGAACTAGAGAACAACATGTATTTTGACTTGCCCACATTAAGAGCAAATGTTCAATCAACCAGGGCCTTCTGTAAGGTAACAAGGTAAGATTGCAGCTCTAACAACGCCTGGTCAACAGTTGGGACAAAAATAAGGTAAAGTGGTGTATTTCCGGTAAACGCTGCATATGTCGGCTCAATCGACATATGCAGAGTTACCTTTACATTTTACCGCAATACAGATTGAATCTAGTCCTTAAAGGCCCTGTGTTTTATATGTATTTCCACATTATGAGTTTGGAATAATGTGAAATTGTGAAAATTATGACAATGCCCTTTTAGTGTAAGAGCTGTTTGAAAAGACCACCTGAAATATGTTAGCTTGTTTTGGTGGGATGGAGTTTTGTCTTGATAAACCAATAAGAAAGAGAGTTCTAACCCCACCGCCAATAACAGCACAGATTATCCAGTATATTGACCAGATACTCAAGTGGCTGCTCTAACAATGAAAAGAAAATGGAAGGCGGTCGGGAGGAAGGGAAAATCAAGTGGGACCACTCTAGCTAATGAGATGGCAGATAGCATAAGAAGCTTATATTCAATCAAATAAGCCATTACATTTTTTTCTTAACCAAATTTGACACTCTCACAGTGACCTCCAAACAAAACCTCCTCACATGGTCAGCATAAAATAAAAAATAAAAAAAATGGCACCTTCTGGAGCTAGTTTTCAGTTTTCCACTCCCAGACAGTCCTAGTAAAATTCTCGCTTGAAAAATTGCTCTAAATCTAAGAAGCTATTTTGGTTTATTTTTATTTTTTTATTTTATAAATTTTGCTTGTCATCAAAAACACTCACAAACTTTTACAGATGCACAATGCACAAGCTGCGTGATCTACAAGCTGCGTGCTCTACAAGCTGTGTGATCTACAAGCTGTTTGATCTACAAGCTGTGTGATCTACAAGCTGTGTGATCTACAAGCTGTGTGATCTACAAGCTGCGTGCTCTACAAGCTGCGCGATCTACAAGCTGCGTGATCTACAAGCTGTGTGATCTACAAGCTGCGTGCTCTACAAGCTGCGCGATCTTCAAGCTGCATGTGCCTCCAGCAGACCAACTACACTTCCTCCTCAGTTAGCTTACACACAGGTGTTCGGACCACGCTAGATAGCTAATTAGCACAGCTGGCCGCCTATGTCTTCCGTCTGTCTTCTGTAAACAAGCAGTGTAACATGGAGATAGGGCTGTGTGGGAACTCTATAAAGGTGTGTAGTAATTTAACCTTATATCTCACTGATATGAAAGTTCCTTATTGTTTACAAAAACATACCGCAAGCAATGCGTGTTAATGTTTAGATTAGCATCGGGGGTCTTAACAAAACTCCCCCAGTCAAAAGATACTATCGTCAAGAGGCGCAGAAGCGTTTATGAATGGGGTAGCTGATGCACTTGGTGTACAGGGAGAACACAGTAAGAACGGCCCATGTTCTGAATTCTGTCGCTGTACATTTCAAAAGTACTGAACAAATAGTTTTATTGACAATGTCCGTCCTAGCTCGCTCATTAGTATCTTAATCGAAATTACGGATTGCCTCTTATCCGCCTGTCGTCCCCTTAAACCATAGTTTGTACATCTCAATTGTCAGAAGAAACCACATTTGTTTAAACAAGTCAGCCATATATTTTTTTAAAGGCAGTAAATGAGGTTGAACTAACTGTTTCACTGCCAGACAAGGCTCCGCTGATAGCCAGGTGTAGCAGTGGTAAGGTGATGGGACTAATGTTGGGACTCTGCTGTTGGGACAGCTTTATGTAGGCCCTAACAGTTTGTGGGCAAGGCAATAAATAGGCAATAAATAGGCCGTAGTGGCGAAGTAATTACAATTTACCATTTAAACACTTGAGTGATAGATGTGCAGAAGATGAATGTACAAGTAGAAATACTGGGGTGCAAAGGCGCAAAAAAAAACAAAAAAACAATGTGGGGATGAGGTAGTTGGATGGGCTGTTTACAGATGGGCTATGTACAGATGGGCTATTTACAGATGGGCTATGTACAGGTGCAATGATCTGTGAGCTGCTCTGACAGCTGATGCTTAAAGTTAGTGATGGAGATATGAGTCTCCAGCTTCAGTGATTTTTGCAATTTGTTCCAGTCATTGGCAGCAGAGAACTGGAAGGAAAGGTGGCCAAAGAGGAATTGGCTTTGGGGGTGACCAGTGAAGTATACCTGCTGGAGCGCGTAATATGGGTGGATGCTGCTATGGTAACCAATGAGCTGAGATAAAACGGGGCTTTACCTAGCAAAGACTTATATGTGACGCACGTCGTAGAGAGGAGACCAAGGGGCAGCGTGGTAAGTGCTCATGATTACTATTTATTATAACTCACAACACTAAATCAAAACAACAAACAAAGGCAAACGAACGTCACGTTCTGCAGGCTTTACTGAGCTGTACAAAAACAAGATCCCACAACTGACGGAGGGAAAAAGGGCTGCCTAACTATGATTCCCAATCAGAGACAACGATAGACAGTTGCCTCTGATTGGAAACCATACTCAGCCAAAACAAAGAAATACAATGACATAGAATGCCCACCCCATATCACACCCTGACCTAACCAAACAGAGAAAAACGTCTCTCTCAGGTCAGGGCGTGACATTATAGCTGACCTGGAGCCAGTGGGTTTGGCGACAAATATGAAGCGAGGGCCAGCCAACGAGAGCATACAGGTCGCAGTGGTGGGTAGTATATCGGGCTTTGTATATGTATATGGCACTGTGATAGACTGTATCCAATTTGCTGAGTAGAGGGTTGGAGGCTATTTTGTAAATGAAATCGCCGAAGTCAAGGATCGGTAGGATAGTCAGTTTTACGAGGGTATGTTTGGCAGCATGAGTGAAGGATGCTTTGTTGCGAAATAGGATGCCGATTCTAGATTTAATGTTGGATTGGAAATGCTTAATGTGAGTTTGGAAAGAGAGTTTACAGTCTAACCAGACACCTAGGTATTTGTAATTGTCCACATATTCTAAGTCAGAACCATCCAGAGTTTTGATGCTGGACGGGCGGGCAGGTACTGGCAGCGATCGGTTGAAGAGCATGCATTTAGTACTACTTGCATTTAAGAGTGTGGTAATTGACAGAGTCGAAAGAATGGGCCAGGTCGATGAATACGGCTGCACAGTATTGTCTTTTATCGATGGCGGTTATGGTATCGTTTAGGACCTTGAGCGTGGCTGAGGTGCACCCATGACCAGCTCAGAAACCAGATTACATAGTGGAGAAGGTACGGTGGGATTCGAAATGGTCGGTGATCTGTTTGTTAACTTGGCGTTCGAAGACCTTAGAAAGGCAGGGTAGGATAGATATAGGTCTGTAACAGTTTGGGTCTAGAGTGTCTCCCCCTTTGAAGAGGGGGATGACCGCGGTAGCTTTCCAATCTTTGGGGATCTCAGACAATACAAAAGAGAAGTTGAACAGGCTAGTAATAGGGGTTGCAACAATTGCCGCTCTTTCAGAACATTAGCTATTTGGATTTGGGTGAAAGAGAAATGGTGGAAAGCATGGCCAGTCGTAGAACCATTTTGGATGTTTTTGTGCAGGTCAAGGGCAGGCTGGTCTGGAGTGAACCAAGGGCTATATCTGTTCCGGGTTCTACATTTTTTGAATGGGGCTTGCTTATTTAAATAAGATGTTGAGGAAAGCACTTTTAAAGAATAACCAGGCATCCTCTACCAATGGAATGAGGTCAATATTCTTCCAGGATACCCGGGCCAGGTCGATTAGAAAGGCCTGCTCTCTGAAGTGTTTTAGGGAGCGTTTGACAGTGATGAGGGGTGGTCGTTTGACCGCGGACCCATTACGGACGCAGGCAATGAGGCAGTGATCGCTGAGATCCTGGTTGAAAACAGCAGAGGTGTATTTGGAGGGCAAGTTGGTTAGGATGATATCTATGAGGGTGCCCGTGTTTATGGATTTGGGGTTGTACCTGGTGGGTTCATTGATTATTTGTGTGAGATTGAGGGCATCAAGCTTAGATTGTAGGATGACTGGGGTGTTAAGCATGTCCAAGTTTAGGTCACCTAGCAGCACGAGATTTGAAGATCAATGGGGGGCAATCAATTCACATATGGTGTCCAGGGCACAGCTGGGGGCAGAAGGTGGTCTAAAACAAGTTTCTCGTACACATCACGGACAAACTGAAATGGTCCACCCACACAGACAGCGCGGTGAAGAAGGCGCAACAGCGCCTCTTCAACCTCAGGAGCGTGAAGAAATTTGGCTTGTCACCAAAAACCAAAAACCAAAAACACTTTTACAGATGCACAATCGAGAGCATCCTGTCGGGCTGTATCACCGCCTGGTATGGCAGCTGCTCCGCCCATAACCGTAAGGCTCTCCAGAGGGTAGTGAGGTCTGCACAACGCATCACCGGGGGCAAACTACCTGCCTTCCAGGACACCTACACCACCCGATGTCACAGGAAGGCCAAAAAGATCATCAAGGACAACAACCACCCGAGCCACTGCCTGTTCACCCCGCTATCATCCAGAAGGCGAGGTCAGTACAGGTGCATCAAAGCTGGGACCGAGAGACTGAAAAACAGCTTCTATCTCAAGGCCATCAGACTGTTAAACAGCCGTCACTAACATTGAGTGGCTGCTGCCAACCTACTGACTCAAATCTCTAGCCACTTTAATAATAAAAAATTGGATGTAATAAATGTATCACTAGTCACTTTAATAAACAATGCCACTTTATATAATGTTTACATACCCTACATTACTCATCTCATATGTACAGTGGGGAGAACAAGTATTTGATAGACTGACGATTTTGCAGGTTTCCTACTTATAAAGCATGTAGAGGTCTGTCATTTTTATCATAGGTACACTTCAACTGTGAGAGACGGAATCTAAAACAAAAATCCAGAAAATCACATCATATGATTTTTAAGTAATTCATTTGCATTTTATTGCATGACATAAGTATTTGATCACCGACGTTTAGCTGATCTGAACATTTTAAATTGAATTATTCTCTAGGATACTGACATCCATCAGTATCCATGACTACCGTCCACATGAAATTAACCACCAGTATCCATGACTACCGTCCACATGAAATTAACCACCAGTATCCATGACTACCGTCCACATGAAATTAACCACCAGTATCCATGACTACCGTCCACATGAAATTAACCACCAGTTTTCTAATGACCACTCCTCCTCAATCAGCATATTGGACACGGAACAACAACGTTGTTTATTATTAAGTATTTATTATTAATATTCCCTTTTGTCAATAAAATCTTCTACACATCACGGCAACATGCTTGACTGAACATCTTTAAACATGGAGGTTATGGGGGGGGGGGGGGGGTGATGCGGCTGCCCATCAGATTTCATATTTTATTCCAATATGTCAAAGTTATCAATTAGGAAGATGGTACTGTTCAAAAATACCTCTGTTGATGACTGTTGATGTCCACAGGACTCTCCTAATGCTATGATCATCATGGATGAAGGAAAGGGGAAAGAAAACAGACAACTTCTCTCTACCTTCACCGGGTCATCCAATGTTTGCTTCATGAACAAATGTTGCATCTTCTAAAATAAATACTGAGTTCATATTGTTCATTTTACTAGATGTGAGTCATTTAGCGTGTCTATAATATAATGTATTTGTTTTGAAATGTTTAATAAATATTTATCCAGTCACAAGATTATTGAATGTTTTTAAATGTTAAATGTATTTTTTTTGTATTATTACTTTGCACACGCCTCCTGTGGTGTAAGCGTGGCAACGCATGTACAGCGCCTTTATTCCCGCCCCTTGACTTTTTCCACATTTGGATTTAATTGTAATTTATTTGTTAACGATTTACACAAAATATTCTATAATGTCAAAGTGGAAAAACACTTCTCTATATATATATATTTTTTACAAATAGAAAATAAAACACTAATATATCTTGATTAGACAAGTAAGTATTCAACCCCCTTAGTCAATACATGTTAGAATTCATGCTTCAGCTCTGCATTGACATGATTGGTTGATGGTAGGTGGGGGGGGGGCGGTACGACCTGTATAAACACAAATTCACTTCCTTGACAACTTCCTTCACAATAGCTCTGCTCTGCTAAGTGCGAGAAGTATGAAAGCGCCGACGTCTGCGGAGGCTACATCACAGTAAATGCTGTACAGCAAACTTCAGACGTCAGCTTGACCATGCAGAGCCTTTAATTCCTTTAAAACCTGGATTGTACAATATTTGCAGATTATTATTTTCACAATCCTTCACAAGCTCTGTCAAGTTTGGTTGCTGATCATTGCTAGACAGCCATTTTCATGTCTTGCCATAGATATTCAAGCAGATTTAAGTCAAAACTGTAACTAGGCCACTCAGGAATATTCAGTGTCGTCTTGGTAACCAACTCCAGTGTATATCTGGCCTTGGGTTTTAGGTTATTGTCCTGCTGAAAGGTGAATTTGTCTCCCAGTGTCTGTTGGAAAGCAGACAACTAGGTTTTCCGCAAGGATTTTGTCTGTGCTTAGATCTTTTTTTATCCTAAACAACTGCTTACTCCTTGCTGATGACGAGCAAACCCATAACATGATGCAGCCATCAATATGCTTGACAATATGAAGAGTGGTACTCAGTGATGTGTTGTGTTGGATTTGCCCCAAACATAATACTTTGTATTCCGAAAAATATATATTTGTCAATTTGTCATATTTTATGCAGTTTTCCTTTAGTGCCTTGTTTACAAACAGGATACATTTTTTGGAATGTTTTGATTCTGTACAGGCTTCCTTCTTTTCACTCTATCATTTAGGTTAGTATTGTGGAGTAACTATAATGTTGTTGATCCATCCTCAGTTTTCTATTATCACAGCCATTAAACTCTATAACTGCTTTAAAATCACCATTGCCCTCATGGTAAAATCCCTGAGCGGTTTCTTTCCTCTCCAGCAACTGATTTAGGAAGGACGCCTGTATCTTTGTAGTGACTGGGTGTATTGATACATCATCCAAAGTGTAATTACCAACTTCACCATGCTCAAAGGGATATTCAATATATGCTTATATTTTTACCCATCTACCAATAGGTGCCTTGTTTGCGAACCATAGGAAAACCTCCCTGGTCTTTATAGTTGAATGTGTATTTGAAATTCACTGCTCGACTTAGGGACCTTACAGATAGTTGTATCTGTAGGGTACAGAGATGGCGTAGTCATTTAAAAATGAGACCATGCAACTTATTATGGGACTTGTTAAGCATATTTTTACTCCTGAACTTATTTAGGCCATAACAAAGGTGTGGCATACCTATTGGCTCAAGAGATTTCAGCTCTTCACTTTTTATTATTTTGTAAACATTTCTAAAAACATACTTCCACTTTGACATTATGGGGTATTTTGTGTAGATCAGTGAGACAAAATCTCAATTTGAATCAAATTTTTTAATTCAGGCTGTAACACAACAAAATGTGGGAAAAAAAATCAAGGGGTGTGAATCATTTCTGAACAGTTTTTATTCATTTTGGGCTAGACTATCATCTGTAAAAATGTTACTACCCTTTTTACAAAGATGTTGAGTGAATATTCGTTTTTTTTATACTGTCTGATGAGGAAGTGGGCAATATGGAAGACATCGGAGGAAGGGAGAATTCATGAGTAATCAGTTTATGAATGTATAAACGGAGGGCATCCATTAATAAAGAACATGGACAACATCAGGGAATAAGCGGGTACATGTAGAGTCTATCAATGCCAAACTAAACGGCACAGAGAAGTAACATTAGCTTGGATAACTTTAGATATTTGGCATGTTATGTACTGGAGAGGGGGCTAGCAAGCTGTTTTCAAAACATTGGATTGTCAATTTGAGCAATGAGATCTCAGCTTGCTAGATAGCAAAGCCAATCAAATATTACACCTTAGCAAACAATCATTGCGTAAACTAATGTTAGCTTCAACTAACATGACAAGTACATAGACCTACAGTTGAAGTCGGAAGTTTACCTGGGTCAAACGTTTCGGGTAGTTTTCCACAAGCTTCCCACAATAAGTTGGGTGAATTTTGTCCCATTCCTCCTGACAGAGCTGGTGTAACTGAGTCAGGTTTGTAGGCCTCCTTGCTCGCACACGCTTTTTCAGTTCTGCCCATAAACGTTCTATAGGCTTGAGGTCAGGGCTTTGTGACGGCCCCTCCAATACCTTGACTTTGTTGTCCTTAAAACATTTTGCCACAACTTTGGAAGTATGCTTGGGGTCATTGTCCATTTGGAAGACCCATTTGCAACCAAGCTTTAACTTCCTGACTGATGTCTTGAGATGTTGCTTCAATATATCCACATAACTTTCCTCCCTCATGATGCCATCTATTTTGTGATGTGCACCAGTCCCTCCTGCAGCAAAGCACCTCCATAACATGATGCTGCCACCCCCATGCTTCACACATGTACCTGATCTGTGGTGTGGAGACCCACTACTGTTAACACATGTACCCGATCTGATCTGTGGTGTGGAGACCACTACTCTTAACAGATCTGATCTGTGGTGTGGAGACCACTACTGTTAACAGATCTGATTTGTGGTGTGGAGACCACTACTGTTAACAGATCTGATCTGTGTTGTGGAGACCACTACTGTTAACAGATCTGATCTGTGGTGTGGAGACCACTACTGTTCACAGATCTGATCTGTGGTGTGGAGACCACTACTGTTAACAGATCTGATCTGTGGTGTGGAGACCACTACTTTTAACAGATATGATCTGTGTCGTGCCGACCACTACTGTTAACAGAAATTATCTGTGTTGTGCAGACCACTACTGTTAACAGATCTGATCTGTGGTGTGGAGATCACTACTGTTAACAGATCTGATCTGTGGTGTGGAGACCACTACTGTTAACAGATCTGATCTGTGGTGTGGAGACCACTACTGTCAACAGATCTGATCTGTGGTGTGGAGACCACTACTGTTAACACATGTACCTGATCTGATCTGTAGTGTGGAGACCACTACTGTTAACACATGTACCTGATCTGATCTGTGGTGTGGAGACCCCTACTGTTCACATATCTGATCTGTGGTGTGGAGACCACTACTGTTAACAGATCTGATCTGTGGTGTGGAGACCACTACTGTTAACACATGTACCTGATCTGATCTGTGTTGTGGAGACCCCTACTGTTCACATATCTGATCTGTGGTGTGGAGACCACTACTGTTAACAGATCTGATCTGTGGTGTGGAGACCACTACTGTTAACACATGTACCTGATCTGATCTGTGTTGTGGAGACCACTACCATTAACAGATCTGATCTGTGGTGTGGAGAACCACTACTGTTATTATCATGTCTACCTGTGGATTAGTGACAGATAGTTTTAGTATTATCTATCCTTCAGAGACCACTAAAGCAACTGTACCCACCTGAATGTAGTCTATTGTGTTCTCTCCTCACGCTGCGACAGCAGAAGTCATTCCGTTCAAGTTGACATTGGATAATTCCTTTTTTGATTTTTTTTTAATAATTGTAATCCTACGTCATTTGGTTTCTTTCTTCTTTGACCTCTCCCCCCCAAAAAAAAAATCATAATCCCAATTGTAATACAAATAGTAGAGCATTTGTGAGTGACTTTTGAAAGCCCCTTTCTGTGGTATCTTCAGCACCATAGACAGACGGCGCGCGCTAACAGGAGATTATCAACCTTGCTGTCTGCCAGGAGGCGGAGCCACATGGTGCTCAACTTATGAATATTCAACAGGCAAAGAAACTGTATTTTTCGATCAAGGATGCTCTGCTATTTATGTGTCATTTTAAGTCATACGAAAGGTTAAACATAAAAAGGGTTAGGGTTTTGTTTCATATTTTTGTTTCCTGTCATCTATTGAGTACAAATAGTGAACAAAAACAATGTGCCCAGATCAACGGTGGATTTATTTAATTTCCAAATCATTTCGTAAGTTAATAATGAGCATTACTGGCCCTAAAGCTTAATTTCAATGTCAAGATAACATTTCAAGTCGTTTTAATTTAAAGATTTGATTTTGAGAAATCAAAATTCTCACTGATCACCAAATAGCAAATTTAAGCTTTATAAAAACACAGACTCAAGTTAAGTTATTCTCAATGTATGATGTCTGTCACTACATCAACTGAAGAGGCTGATCACACATACATATATTAATATCCGTGTTAACGTGGTACCTCTCCTCCTACTCATGATACCTCTCCTCCTGCTCATGATACCTCTCCTCCTGCTCATGATACCTCTCCTCCTGCTCACGATACCTCTCCTCCTGCTCATGATACCTCTCCTCCTGCTCATGATACCTCTCCTCCTGCTCATGGTACCTCTCCTCCTGCTCATGATACCTCTCCTCCTGCTCATGGTACCTCTCCTCCTGCTCATGGTACCTCTCCTCCTGCTCATGGTACCCCTCCTCATGCTCATGGTACCTCTCCTCCTACTCATGATACCTCTCCTCCTGCTCATGGTACCTCTCCTCCTGCTCATGGTACCTCTCCTCCTGCTCATGGTACCTCTCCTCCTACTCATGATACCTCTCCTCCTGCTCATAGTACCTCTCCTCCTGCTCTGCTCATGGTACCTCTCCTCCTGCTCATGGTACCTTTCCTCCTACTCATGGTACCTCTCCTCCTACTCATGGTACCTCTCCTCCTGCTCATGGTACCTCTCCTCCTGCTAATGATACCTCTACTCCTAAAATGTTAGTGTCGAGCCCTGCTCCTAATGCTGCTGCTTGGACCCTGTCACTTAGAGAGGCGTACTAACCTCAGAGATGGACTGGAGAGCTCTTCTCCTATCTTTGTAATTGCCATTTCTGTGATCCTTACTCTAACCCATATCAAGTCCCACCCAGTTGACTACTTGTGTATGTCTCACCTAGCTACCTTAAGATTAATACACTAACTGTAAGTCACTCTGGATAAGACCATCTGCTAAATGACTAAAATGTAAATGTACTTGAAAATAGTGACACCCAATGGTGAATGATGCTGCCCATGGTAAAACAAAAAAGGTTTTGGGCCAATTGTGCCCTCTATCCAACTCTATGTGTATCATAGTGGTATCATAGTGGTCAGTCCTGAATAGACAGCAAACAGACTTTGTAACATAGACAGTGTCAAAAAAACAGACCAGAATATAGCCCTGGGTTGTTTCCAAAGGAAGTGGGTTGATTCAACAGGTCTACTGTCCAGAGTCTATAGGGGGTGGGTTCAACAGGTCTACTGTCTAGAGTCTATAGGGGGTGGGTTCAACAGGTCTACTGTCTAGAGTCTATAGGGGGTGGGTTCAACAGGTCTACTGTCCAGAGTCTATAGGGGGTGGGTTCAACAGGTCTACTGTCCAGAGTCTATAGGGGGTGGGTTCAACAGGTCTACTGTCCAGAGTCTATAGGGGGTGGGTTCAACAGGTCTACTGTCCAGAGTCTATAGGGGGTGGGTTCAACTGGTCTACTGTCCAGAGTCTATAGGGGGTGGGTTCAACAGGTCTACTGTCCAGAGTCTATAGGGGGTGGGTTCAACAGGTCTACTGTCCAGAGTCATGACCACCACTGGGAAACCAGGGGAGACTGAAGTACTAACACTAATTTCCTAGCAGAAGGGAAGAGCACACCTCTCTGAACTAATTACTGATTGTCTAGGAGAGGAGAAACCACTCCCCCTTCAATACAGCCACTGATTACCAAAACAAGTAACCGATTGCCCTGCCCCTTGATCCTGGTTGACGTGTCAGTAATCATCTACAAGTTATGAGCAGGCAGCAGTTCACACACCAACTAGACTACAGGGAAGACAGGAAGTAGTTCACACACCAACTAGACTACAGGGAAGACAGGAAGCAGTTCACACACCAACTAGACTACAGGGAAGACAGGAAGCAGTTCACACACCAACAAGGCTACAGGGAAGACAGGAAGCACTTAAAGTAGATGGCCCTAGCTAGCAAAAAGACAGTTCTAGACCACAACAGATAAAGGCAAAATTGTGTGTGTGTGCTATTCAGAGGGTGAATTGGCAAAACAAAAGATGAAAGTGCCTTTGAACGGGGTATGGTAGTAGGTGCCATGCGAACTGGTGTCCAAGAACTGCAACGCTGCTGGTCTTATACCACAAGTAACAATTCAATGAGTTGAATTCATTAATTCAATGAGTCAACTAAATTACATAATTGCACTTGAGCAGTCGTTCCCAATCACCAGCTGATTACAACTGTGTGTGTGTGTGTGTGTCTATATAATAGAGGCTTGCGATACTCTGCTTGATTACACTGCTGAGGAGTGATTGGCTTTCCAACCTCTTCACCAATAGAAAGCTTTCCATGTCAGCAGCCAAAGGAGAGCAGGGCAATTATTACACGGCAGCCTATTAACCACTCATTCAAAATCCCTACAACAATACCTGCAATCCCATTGGAGCAGCTTCATAGTTAATGTCATCACCTAATCAATACATTTTTTTTTTTCTTCCCCATTTTAAAATAAACACACAGTGACACTAAATCAATTGCAATTTTGGGAAAATGGCAGAGGTGGAAAGAGTACTGAAATATATTACTGAAGAAGAATTACAAGTTACTGGTGTAAAAAAAAAACTCAAGTAAAAGTATCTCATTTAAAATGTACATCAGAGTAAAAGTAATTGACTTACTTTAAAAATTAAAAACAATCTTGATAATTAACAGATTTCACTAACATTACCTGAACGTTGTTAACCATGATCTTATTAATGGTTTATGATTGTTTTCTCCCATGAATGTACTGTAGGAACTAAGTCCATTTATTTTATGAGATGCTACAAGGCTACAATCTCAACATAAAAAAATATACTATTTAATATAATAATTATATTTGAAAATAAATTAAAGCAATTCATTAATAGAGTACTGAAATATTTTACTCAAGTACAAGTACTGAAAAATACTAGATTCTACTCAAGTACAAGTACAATTACTGACTTAGAAAAATATTCAAACAAGTATGAGCACTCGGAAATGTTACTCAATTACAGTAACGAGAGTACAACAGCGAGTCTACAACATCGAGTCCACAACATGGAGGCTGCTAGACACCACACTTCTCACTGTGTAGCGGTTCAGCCTGTTGAAGGAAGGTGTTGTCCCGTAGTAATCTGGTCCTCCAGGAGAGCCAGGTCTTCCTGGTCTACAGGCCAGCTTAGAGAATCCAGAACCTGGGTCAGGGAGGCATGATGATCCCCGAAAAACATGGGCTCACCTCCAAACCTCCGGCGGACAAGAGCCAGACAGGCAGAAAGACATTTTCTGTTTACCGTAATCCACCAAAGAATCAGGAATTGGCCAACTCAATAGTGTATAATCAACAGTCTTTGGGTGCAGAGTTAAAAATACATATTCCAAACCGTATTCCACCAAGCAGAACTATTTTAGCCTGGTTGACATCTTTATTGAAAAAGACTGTGATGCTGTCTTTCTCCTCCTGTCATAGGCGTCGTAAGGATTGGACCAAGGCGCAGCGGGTAAAGTGCTCATCTTCTTAATTTATTAGAAATAACACTTGAACAAAAGAAACAAACGACGAAACAGTCCCATAAGGTGCACAGACTATACAGGAAATAACCACCCACAAAACACAAGTGAAACAAACCTCAACTAAATATGGCCTCCAATTAGAGACAACGACAACCAGCTGCCTCTAATTGGAGGGCCTACCAAAAACCCAACATAGAAATAGAAAACTAGATTTAAACATAGAAATAGAAAACATAGAACCTAAACCAAAAACACCAAAACACACAAAAGAAATACCCTCTGCCACACCCTCACCAAACTACAATGACAAATAACCCCTTTTACTGGTCAGGACATGACAGTACCCCCCCCCCCCCCTCAAAGGTGCAGACCCCGAATTTCTTGAAAAAGATTGTAATGCTGTCTATCACCTCCAGAGTCAACGCTCTCCATACAATACTATGCAGACGTCTGGGGAATAATCAAAGTACACAGTTATTCTGTTAGGTATTCTGCAAAGCTCAACAAAGATTTTAGACTCTCTAGGGATAGTACAGTCATCTGGTATATAATACTGTGGTGGAGGTGGACATACAACGACAGCAGTACTAAACATCTATTTAGCCTGTGACCTTTCATAGGTTACAGGGAGACTGTGACCTTTCATAGGTTACACAGAGAGACTGTGACCTTTCATAGGTTACAGGGAGACTGTGACCTTTCATAGGTTACACAGAGAGTCTGTGACCTTTTCATAGGTTACACAGGGAGACTGTGACCTTTCATAGGTTACACAGAGAGACTGTGACCTTTCATAGGTTACACAGAGAGACTGTGACCTTTCATAGGTTACACAGAGAGACTGTGACCTTTTCATAGGTTACACAGAGAGACTGTGACCTTTCATAGGTTACACAGAGAGACTGTGACCTTTCATAGGTTACACAGAGAGACTGTGACCTGTCATAGGTTACACAGGGAGACTGTGACCTTTCATAGGTTACACAGGGAGACTGTGACTTTTCATAGGTTACACAGAGAGACTGTGACCTTTCATAGGTTAGCAGAACCTCCTATAGTCTGCTTTTGTTGTCCTCGAGGTTGACTGATCAGAGGACTGACCAGAGGACTGACCAGAGAATTGATCAGAGGAATGACCAGAGAATTGACCAGAGGACTGACCAGAGGACTGACCAGAGGACTGACCAGAGGACTAACCAGAGAATTGATCAGAGGACTGACCAGAGGACTGACCAGAGAATTGATCAGAGGACTGACCAGAGAATTGTCCAGAGGACTGACCAGAGGACTGACCAGAGGACTGACCAGAGAATTGACCAGAGGACTGACCAGAGGACTGACCAGAGGACTGACCAGAGAATTGATCAGAGGACTGACCAGAGTACTGATCAGAGGACTGACCAGAGGACTGACCAGAGAATTGATCAGAAGACTGACCAGAGTACTGATCAGAGGACTGACCAGAGTAGTGATCAGAGGACTGACCAGAGGACTGACCAGAGAATTGATCAGAGGACTGACCAGAGGACTGACCAGAGAATTGATCAGAGGACTGACCAGAGAATTGATCAGAGGACTGACCAGAGGACTGACCAGAGAATTGATTAGAGGACTGACCAGAGGACTGACCAGAGAATTGATCAGAGGACTGACCAGAGGACTGACCAGAGAATTGATCAGAGGACTGACCAGAGAATTGATCAGAGGACTGACCAGAGTACTGACCAGAGAATTGATCAGAGGACTGACCAGAGGACTGACCAGAGAATTGACCAGAGGACTGACCAGAGAATTGATCAGAGGACTGACCAGAGAATTGATCAGAGGACTGACCAGAGAATTGACCAGAGGACTGACCAGAGAATTGACCAGAGGACTGACGAGAGAATTGATCAGAGGACTGACCAGAGAATTGATCAGAGGACTGACCAGAGAATTGACCAGAGGACTGACGAGAGAATTCATCAAAGGACTGACCAGTGAATTGATCAGAGGACTGACCAGAGTACTGACCAGAGAATTGATCAGAGGACTAACCAGAGGACTGACCAGAGAATTGACCAGAGGACTGACCAGAGGACTGACCAGAGAATTGATCAGAGGACTGACCAGAGAATTGATCAGAGGACTAACCAGAGAATTGATCAGAGGACTGACCAGAGGACTGACCAGAGAATTGACCAGAGGACTGACCAGAGAATTGATCAGAAGACTGATCAGAGAATTGATCAGAGGACTGACCAGAGGACTGACCAGAGAATTGATCAGAGGACTGACAAGTGAATTGATCAGAGGACTGACCAGAGGACTGACCAGAGAATTGACCAGAGGACTGATGAGAGAATTCATCAGAGGACTGATCAGAGGACTGACCAGAGAATTGATCAGAGGACTGACAAGTGAATTGATCAGAGAACTGACCAGAGGACTGACAAGAGGACTGACCAGAGGACTGACCAGAGGACTCACCAGAGAATTGACCAGAGGACTGACCAGAGGACTGACCAGAGGACTGACCAGAGAATTGATCAGAGGACTGACAAGTGAATTGATCAGAGAACTGACCAGAGGACTGACCAGAGGACTGACCAGAGGACTGACCAGAGAATTGACCAGAGGACTGACCAGAGGACTGACCAGAGGACTGACCAGAGAATTGACCAGAGGACTGACCAGAGGACTGACCAGAGGACTGACCAGAGAATTGACCAGAGGACTGACCAGAGGACTGACCTGGTGGGACTGACCAGAGGACTGACCAGAGGACTGACCTGGTGTGACTGTAAAGTGTTCTGCTACTGATGTGGACCAGGAGAAGAACCTGGGTATGGAAACAAACACATGCATCCAGTAATCACATTACCCATGAACACCTGGAGGTGCGCGTGCTTTTACCTTCTCCTGTTGTGTTCTCAGCAGAACAACAGAAATGAACTCAATGCGTATTCCGGCTGAGTTACCATGGCAGCATCTTTTGTCCTCTCTCCGACCCATTGAGGATAGAGTGGTGTGTTCTCGAACCCACACGATCATCAGCACTCAACATACTCATGTATTGTTTAAAAGGCTTGTTCAGACACACCTCTCCCCTCTGCTTCGTTTCTGCCTGAGCTGAATGAGAGGCCTGCAGTAGTTTACAATGTACACTATATATATATATACACTGCCTGCACAATTATTAGGCAAGTGAGTATTCTGATCTTATCATTGTTTCTATTCACATTTTCAAACTCAAAACCATATAAACTTGAATGCTTATTGGATTTAATCATTTTCAGGTGATATGTATTTGTGTAATGAGGGAGGGTTTGGCGAAAGTAAATAACACCTTATATCAAGGTGTGCATAATTATTAGGCAGCCTCATTACCTCAGGTAAAATGGGCCAAAAAAGAGATTTAACTGACACTGAAAAGCCAAAAATGTAAAATGCCTTTCAGACGGATGAGACACTCTTTAAATAGCTAAACTATTGAGGTGTGACCACCGGACCTTCAAACGTTTTGTTGCGAATAGTCAACTGGGGCGCAAAAAAACGCATTGGGGAAGAAAAGGCACAAATTAACTGCAAAAGACTTGAGAAGAATTAAACGTCAAACTACCAGGAACCCATTATCCTCCGGCGCCACCGTATTCCAGAACTGCAACCTACCAGGAACCCATTATCCTCCGGCGCCACCGTATTCCAGAACTGCAACCTACCAGGAACCCATTATCCTCCAGCGCCACCGTATTCCAGAACTGCAACCTACCTGGAGTGTTCAGAAGTACAAGGTGTCAAGTGCTCAGAGACATGGCCAAGGTCAAGAAGACTGAAACAAGACCACCACTGAATAAGATTCACAAGTTGAAGCGTCAAGATTGGGCAAAGAAATACCTGAAGACAGATTTTTCAAAGGTTTTATGGACAGATGAAATTAAAGTGACTCTTGATGGACCAAATGGATGGACCCGTGGCTGGATCAGTAATGGACACAGGGCACCACTTTGAGTCAGGTGCCAGCAAGGGGAAGGAGGGGTACTGGTATGGGCTGCTATCATTGAGGATGAGGTAGTTGGACCTTTTCGGGTTGAAGATGGTCTGAAACTCAACTCCCAAACCTACTGCCAGTTTCTGGAAGATTCTTTCGTCAAACAGTGGTACAGGAAGAAGTCCTCAGCATTCTAGAAGGCCATGATCTTTATGCAGGACAATGCTCCATCACATGTATCCAAGTACTCCACTGCTTGGCTAGCCAGCAAGGGCCTCAAAGATGCCTGAATAATGACCTGGCCCCCTTCCTCACCTGACTTAAATCCTATTGAGAACTTGTGGGCCCTTCTCAAACGTGAGATTTACAGTGAGGGAAGACAATACACCTCTTTGAACAGCATTTGGGAGGCTGTGGTTGCTGCTTCAGTGAAAATTGATCGTGAACAGATCAAGAAACTGACAGACCCCATGGATGGAAGGCTCATGGCAGTTATTGAAAATAAGGGTGGCTATATTGGTCACTGAATATTTTTGAAAGGCCAAAAATGTTATATAATTGTCATTTTGTGTTACTTATCTGTTACACTTACTCTAAAAATTGCGAATCAACAAGTGAGTTGAGAGAAATTATTTTTGTAATTTAGTTGCCTAATAATTCTGCACACTAATAGTTGCCTAATAATTGTGCACACATATATTTCCCTGAGTAAGACAAAACTCACTTTTCCTTTGTTAAACATTCAGGTTTGAGGTTCAATAACATTTTGGATTGACTGAGAGCATTGTGTTTGTTCAACAGTAAAATGAATCCCGAGGAATACAATTTGCCTAACAATTGTGCACGCAGTGTGTATATATATATACATATATATATATATATATATACAGCACTATGTTGACTCACCTTCAAATGTGTGGTTCAGTTTTTTCAGCCACACCCGTTGCTGACAGGTGTATAAAATCTAACACACAGCCATGCAATCTCCATAGACAAACACTGGCAGTAGAATGGCCCGTACTGAAGAGCTCAGTGACTTTCAATATGGCGCCGTCATAGGTTGCCACTTTTTCAACAGGTCATTTCGTCAAATTTCTGCCCTGCTAGGAGCAACAACGGCTCAGCAGCAAAGTGGTAGGCCACACAAACTCACAGAATGGGACCGCTGAGTGCTGATTCGCGCGCGTAGTGCTTAAAAATCGTCTGTCCTCGGCTACAACACACACACACACACACACACACACACACACACACACACACACACACACACACACACACACACACACACACACACACACACACACACACACACACACACACACACACACACACACACACACACACACACACTACCGAGTTCTCAACACAGAAAACAGGAGAGGACAGCCACCGTCAGTCATACTGTATGTAATCAACACAATTACACAGCGTTCAACAAGGGGTCTGCTAATTGAACGCTCACAATAATCAGTACTAGGAGTCCCAACAGTGTATTTATAACCTGGATGTCACTCAGATCATCAGTAAAATCAGTATAGAAGACCACTCCCATTACTGCCAATGATTATTCCCTGATTGGTCAGGTACTGTGTAATCAGTATAGAAGACCACTCTCATTACTGCCAATGATTATTCTCTGATTGGTCAGGTACTGTGTTCTCTTTAAAAACCCTCCTCCGGGGTCTCTCTCCTTGACTCTATACATTTCTCCCCTTTGATATCAAAACTAAAGTTGTGTAAGGTTTCCAGATGTGATTAATAAAGAGTTTCACGGGATCTTAAGCACTTACATATTCGTTAACATATTGTACGAACTGGAATTGGTAACATCGTATAAAGGGGAATAAAGAAGTAGCATATCAAACGATATGGATGACGTTGTCCAACAACGAGCTCAGGAGAGGTGAAGACTGAGTTCAACATGCGTCCTCCGAAACATGACGAAGGGTTACGCGTCGGGTGTAAGAATATTGCAATATTGCAAAATCGGACACCTCGATTGCATAAAGGAGTTCTGTATCTATAATTCTTAAAATAATTGTTATGTTTTTTGTGAACGTTTATCGTGAGTAATTTAGTAAATTCACCGGAAGTTTGCGGGGGGTATGCTAGTTCTGAACGTCTCATGCTAATGTAAAAAGCTGGTTTTTGATATAAATATGAACTTGATTGAACAAAACATGCATGTATTGTATAACATAATGTCCTAGGCGTGTCATCTGATGAAGATCATCAAAGGTTAGTGCTGCATTTAGCTGTGGTTTTGTTTTTTTGTGACATTATATGCTAGCTTGAAAAATGGGTGTCTGATTATTTCTGGCTGGGTACTCTGCTGACATAATCGAATGTTTTGCTTTCGCTGTAAAGCCTTTTTGAAATCGGACAGTGTGGTTAGATAAAGGAGAGTATTGTCTTTAAAATGGTGTAAAAAAGTCATATGTTTGAAAAATGGAAGTTTGGGGATTTTTGAGGAATTTGTAATTCGCGCCACGCCCTATCATTGGATATTGGAGCAGGTGTTCCGCTAGCGGAACGTCTAGATGTAAGAGGTTTTAAGAAAGGGAAAGGGAGATACCTAGTCAGTTGTACAACTGAATGCATTGAACTGAAATGTGTCTGCAGCGTATAACCCAACCCCTCTGAATCAGAGGTGCGGCGGGCTGCCATAACCAACATCCACGTCTTCGGCGCCCGAGGAACAGTGGGTTAACTGCCTTACTCAGGAGCAGAATGACAGATTTTTACCTTGTCAGCTCTGGGATTCGATCCAGCAACCTTTTGGTTACTGGCCCAACGCTCTAACCACTAGGATACCTGCCACCTCTACACTCTAACCACTAGGCTACCTGCCGCCTCTACACTCTAACCACTGGGCTACCTGCCGCCTCTACACTCTAACCACTAGACTACCTGCCTCCTCTACACTCTAACCACTGGGCTACCTGCCTCCTCTACACTCTAACCACTAGGCCACATGCCTCCTCTACACTCTAACCACTGGGCTACCTGCCTCCTCTACACTCTAACCACTAGGCTACATGCCTCCTCTAACCACTAACACCTTCCTGTATGAGCTGGCCCAGCAGGGAGGTTCCACTGCTATCAACCCAGCACTCATGAAGAGACCTCTGTCCCCCAACACTATGAGATTAACCAATGGATCATTCCTCACGCCCAGATCAATTCAACACTTATGCTTATTATATGCTTATTGGTCATAGTATGGATATAGTTTAGTATGTCAAAATATCAACTACATTCGCCAAAATACAAAGCATACAAGCAGTGGACAAAGGTTCGAGGCCAAGATGGCGGCTTGAACAGACGCTTTTTTAACCGAGCTCCGCACCAAACTTCCGAAAGATTGTGGAAAAAAAACAAGTTTACAGTCATTACTATTACTGTTTTTATTTGTTCAAGATATAAGAACTGTCCTGTGACTGGAATAAGATCATTTATTTCGGCATGTCCATGCGAAGTCGTGACAAAAAAAGAAAGGAGCTAGCCGTTCTATTGCTAATCAACAAGAGAGAAAGGTGCTTATAGACACCTGCCATAACTACGCGAATGCTGTTGAAGATGACGAGTTCCCCTCTTTACCGATTACTCCGTGCAAAACCTCCACCCTCCGAAAAACCCAACGTGAACTCTAACATCGTGGCTACCCTCTCCTTACTCATCAACTCCAGCTCTGACGCCGTTGAGAAAATGGTTATCGAAGGCTTGAAAAAGACTGTGGAATTTGCATGTGGTGAAATCAAGGATGTGAAAACGAGGCAAAAGTTGGGAAAAAAGTGTGGAAAAGGTGGAAAAGAATAACAATGTACGAAACCATAGACGTCTCACCGATCTGGAACAATACACAAGAAGATGGAACCTGAGACTACGGCTTGCCAGAGGTGGAGAATGAAGATGTGCGAGGAGAGGCTATCCGTATCTGCCAAGAAGTTATGCCTGCAGAGAAGAACAAAGTTGGTGATACCATCGACGTTGTGCATCGCCTCGGCAAGAAGCAACAGCAAAACGATTCAAGACTATCATCATCCTCTTCACTGCCAGATTCTACAGGGATGCTGTCTGAAAAGCTGCTAGGAAGAACGCCTTCCTTCAGAGCCACGGTCTGCGTTTCGCCGAGCATCTCAGCCCGGAGGACATAGAAAGAAGGAACAAGTTGTGGCCAACGATCAAGAAAGCACAAAATGAGAGAAAGGCTGCTTACTTCGTCAGAGGACAAGGCTTCATCAACGGTTCGGAAATCCATACTCCTCCCTAGAATCTCACCAGAAGGAAGAGATTGATGGTTTCAGCCATGGTATTCTCATTTTCCTTGTATTGATTAACGTTACCTAACAAGCATCAGGTGACCTATTTTTCAGAATACTCAGGTACCTCAATGTATTCGTTTGTTCTTGTATGACCAGACCAGAAGGCCTATTTTGTTTACAAACTTACGAAGAAGACTGAAAGTTGTATTTTAATTTTTTTATGTATACAGTAACTAAGATACTGTGTTAAAGGGAATACAGGTCTGCTCTGACTTTACACGGTTAATGTTCTATTTAACTGGATAATATGGATAATGATCAACTGGATAATATATATAGATTAAATAAACTGGATAATATATATAGATTAAATAAACTGGATAATATATATAGATTAAATCAACTGGATAATATATATAGATTAAATCAACTGGATAATATATACAGATTAAATAAACTGGATAATATATATACAGATTAAATAAACTGGATAATATATATACAGATTAAATCAACTGGATAATATATATACAGATTAAATAAACTGGATAATATATACAGATTAAATAAACTGGATAATATATATAGATTAAATCAACTGGATAATATATACAGATTAAATAAACTGGATAATATATATACATTAAATCAACTGGATAATATATATGTATTAAATAAACTGGATAATATATATAGATTAAAAGCAGAAGGAGCCTTTATTAGATCTAGGAAAAAATGTCTTGAGGAGGGAGAACAGAATTCATCCTATTTCTTTAGACTTGAGAAATTTCACTCTACAAATAACACTATCCATAAATTAAACATTGATGGTGTTATTACAGATGACCAAAAATGAATCGCTAAACATTGTAGCAATTTTTACAGGAAATTGTTTAGCTCTACGTACTGTGGACTCACTGAATAATGTTCACTCTATCAGTGATATAGAATCTAAACAGTGGGATGAACCCATCAAAGTTGAAGAGATTATAGAGTCTATCAAACATCTAAAGAACAATAAATCACCAGGTGTTGATGAAATTACTTCAGAGTTTTACAAATCATTTTCTGAACAAGTAGCTCCCTTCCTATTTGAAGTCTTTTTAAAAAGAGTATTACAAACAATGTTCTCCCTCCTACAATGAGTCAGGGGTTCATAACGCTGATACCTAAGCCTAAAAAAAGAAGCGCTGCTCATTGATAACCGGCGTCCAATTTGTCTTTTTAATAATGACTATAATGACTACTTGCAAAAATAATTAAAGAAGCCCTGGATGCGATCTTTGATGAAACAAAGTCTGGCTTTATGAGGAACAGACATATTTCTAACAATGTCAGACTAGTATTAGAAATACTTGACTACTCAGACCTAATAACCGAGGATAGCTTCATATTATTTTTGGATTTTTATAAAGCATTTGACACAGTAGAGCATCAGTTCCTTTTCCACTCCCTTGAGAAATTTGGCTTTGTGGATTTTTTTCTGTAAGGCGTTTAAGACTCTCTATACAAATAGTAACAGCTCTATCAAATTGAAATATGGCACCTCACCTAGATTTGAGTTAAACAGAGGAATTAGGCAAGGTTGTCCTATCTCTCCGTACCTGTTTTTATTAATCACCCAACTTCTTACAAATTCTTTAAATAATAGTCCTGCACAAGGTATTCCCATAGCTGGTAAATAAATTATTATAAGCCAGCTGGCTGACAATACTACACTTTTTCTGAAAGACGCTAACCAAAATCTCATATCGATCAATGTGATACAATCCTTTTCCAAAGCATCTGGTCTATATCTTAACATTAATAAATGTGAATTCATGGCTGTCAAAAATTGTGTGGCACCTTCATATTGTGGTATTCCAGTAAAAGAAGAACTTACATATTTGGGCATATCCATTACCAAGGATCAGAAATCTAGAGGCTTACTAAATTTTAACCCTCTCATTTAAAAAAAACAGAAGAAGCTAAATCAATGGCTACAGAGGGACTTATCTTTAAAAGGAAGAGTCCTAATAACCAAGGCTGACGGTGTCTCTAGGCTAACATATGGTGCTCTATCTTTATATCTTGATGGTAAAATAAGCAAGGAGATAGACCAGATGCTTTTCAACTTTCTGTGGAGAAACCGGGACCCATTACATTAGGAAAACTGTTGTAATGAACACTTATGAGTATGGTGGGCTGAATTTGCTGGATTTTACTGCCTTATATCATACTTTTAAGATCAATTGGATAAAACAATTCCTTAGACCCACTTCTATGGAATTTTATTCCTCATGTCTTCTCTACTTTCGGTGGCCTTAACTTCATGTTGGTTTGTAGTTATAATATTGATAAAGTTCCAGTGGCCTTAACTTCATGTTGGTTTGCAATTATAATATTGACAAAGTTCTAGTGAAACTTTCTGCTTTTCATCGGCAGGTTTTCTTGTCATGGTCCTTAATTTATAAGCATCATTTTTCTCCACACAGATATTATATATGGAATAATCGGGACATATTGTTTAAAAATACCTCTTTCTTTTTAGAATATTGGTTTCTAAATAATATCCTATTGGTGAACCAACTGGAAAATGCAGAGGGTCTTTTACCCAGTTATAAGGAATTCTTATCACTTTACAAGGTCCCTGTAACACATAAAGATTTTGCAATTGTTTTAGATGCCATTCCCTCAGATGTTGCTTTATTATTCATGAACGTGTCAAGACCTGACCCTCAGAACCTACCTTCCATTGACCCTGTTGACTCATCAATAGGAAAGATTTGTTTCTCTTATGGTCCATTCAACAACAGAGCGATACGAACCTTGTTTCAGCAGGATGTTGTATCTATACCTTATGTCATGCCTTATTGAAATGGATTTATTGATTATATCTGTTGGAAAAAAGTTTGGATGTTGCCACACACATACCTACTTGTTAACAAAATTAAGGACGTTTCCTTTAAAATGATTCATAAAAATTATCCTGCCAACCACTATATGAAGAAGTTTAAGGAAAACATAAATTCAAATTGTACCTTTTGTAATGACCACCCAGAAACAGTGTTGCATCTTTTTTTGGCATTTGTATTCATGTAAGAAAACTGTGGCAAGACATCAGTAGATTTATAATTGAACACATTTATGAAGAAATTAAAAGCCTCAGTGTCTTTAGATATTTTTGTCAGATGTTACTATGGAATACTGAAGTATAATTACAAGCATTTCATAAGTGTTAAAGGCTTTTATTGTCAATTACATGAAGTTGAAGCAAAGAGTCAATATTTGCAGGGTTGACCCTTCTTTTTCAAGACCTCTGCAATCCGCCCTGGCATGCTGTCAATTAACTTCTGCACCACATCCTGACTGATGGCAGCCCATTCTTGCATAATCAATGCTTGGAGTTTGTCAGAATTTGTGGGGTTTTGTTTGTCCACCCGCCTCTTTAGGATTAACCACAAGTTCTCAATGGGATTAAAGTCTGGGGAGTTTCCTGGCCATGGACCCAAAATATCGATGTTTTGTTCCCCGAGCCACTTAGTTATCACTTTTGCCTTATGACAAGGTGCTCCATCATGCTGGAAAAGGCATTGCTCGTCACCAAACTGTTCCTGGATGGTTGGGAGAAGTTGCTCTCGGAGGATGTGTTGGTACCATTCTTTATTCATGGCTGTGTTCTTAGGCAAAATTGTGTGTGAGCCCACTGCCTTGGCTGAGAAGCAACCCCCCACATGAATGGTCTCAGGATGCTTTACTGTTGGCATGACACAGGACTGATGGTAGCACTCACCTTGTCTTCTCCAGACAAGCTTTACTCCAGATGCCAGTTGTAGCCAAAAGGTTCTGAGAATGACACAAATATAAATTTTCACAAAGTCTGCTGCCTCAGTTTGTATTGTAATGACCTGACTAGATCATAAAGGAACAATTGTTCAGACTGAGGCTTGAGTTTACGAATTGACGGTTTATTAACCCAACTTCGCACAGGCTACTGTTTGGCCGTAGCCCATGCCAAAATAAATGAAAGATACCCCACAAACCAACCGTGACCTTCTCTTGTGAAGGCCAGACGTAAGAGAGAGAATAATGGCTAAACCTGGTCTTAACTTCCAATGCTCCATCCCCCTGTCCAACCGCCCCCACAACACTCAGCCAATCACCAGGCTACCCGGCATCAGAACATTCCAGGCATTCCCGTGATTGGCAGATAGCAGGTTGATTGGCATGTCGGACCCCGCGAACACTGATAAGTACAACACAACCCACTAATAGCCTAACACATAGCTAGTCATTTGTTATGCTAACAAGCTAGCAAGAGGTTGCGTAGCAACAGTATCAACTTCCGGTAAACAGGCGAAGCGCTAGTACGCTAAAACAGAAAGGATACCAATACTAAAATGAACTCAGAGTATATTAGTATTCAGTATATAGTATTTAGTATTCAGTATATAGTATTTAGTATTCAGTATATAGTATTTAGTATTCAGTATATAGTATTTAGTATTCAGTATATGAGTATGGGTATTCAAACACAGCATTTATCATTGGTCCCTAACTGGCTGCAACACCCAGCATATGGGTCAAATGCTTGTCAAAAAAAAATATATATACTTCAAATAATAATTTTTACATGTCAAATAACACGATTCTATGTTGTGTGTGTGTGTGCAAGCCAAGAGCCACCACTACGATAGCACTGTCAAAAGTTGTACAAAATAAACAAGCACCCACACCGGCCACAATGTGTTGACAATACCACGTTGGTAATAACGCATTATTTGTTCGACCGAATGGGGAAAACGTCTGTGTGAGCATTTGAAATAAGATCCGGATCAAAACTGTTTGGGAAATGTGTTTGATACAGATGTTATTAGCAACCTCTGGGGTAGCTAGTTAGATTTAGTTTGGTAGCTAGCTAGCATCAATGCAACCAGCCTGAAAACAATGACCAGTAGAAACGGTCGGGTTGCGTCAATTCGAATCTGGTGTCAGAACAAAGAGAAACTCTGGTCTCTAGTACTGTTTCACAGCTGTTTATTAAGCTAAGTAAATAGTGATAAATGCAATGTTCGTATATACGGGCTCACTGTAACACCTCGCAGGGCAGACAGAGAACTGAGTGACACATCCTTTGCTTTTCATTAAATACTCTGACAGAGATAGTTCCAGCTCACTGCTGGCCTGTCAGAGTAGAGGCTTGGGTGCGGTTTAGACTTACTCCAGCCTATCGTTGGCGTGCAGGCTGGTCCCAGCCTCTAGACGCATCTTTGTTGCCAAGCATAGTTGTCTTCTAGCTTATCTTCGTGTGTGTACCCGAGAGTCAGACACCCAAGGACAGTGCCTGTTCTTGTGCCACAGCCATTCTCCCCTCTATCAGTTCCTCACATACACCTGTCCTTGAGCGGCCCCACAACCAGGCATTGTGTGTGTGTGTCACGAGTCTACTCAGCCTACACTCCTACTAGCCAGCAACCCTCCAGTTAGTCCTGTCTATTATATGTTGCTCAATCTATGTTAATACAATATAAACCTGTTATGTTTAGCATTAGTATTCATAAATTATGCACCACAACTAATTTTATTATATAGGTTTAAAAAGTTGTATTATATTGGTTATGCAAACAAATAATTGGTTAAACCCTAACAAAACTGCAGTCATTTTCAATATTTTTTTAGCAATGATTTAGGAATCCATGCGAGTAAGTACTAGCTAGGTAGCCACTCGTTGTTGCCCTATTGAAATCGAACTTCAATTCATGAAAAATAACTAGCTAGCCAGCTACTTAACCCTGTTGACCAAAGCTAACGTTATAATAAACCAGCTGGCTTCATCTGGATATGGATGGATTATCCACAATAGTGGAATTTGCAGTTTGCCTTCAAAAGTGACACAGAAGGTTACACAATTGGTGGAATCATGCCATATTTAGACTAGATAATATTTAACAAGGTTAGAGGGCTGGAATTTATGGAGCAATAAAATAGTGTATCAGTCTGCTTGGTAACACCCACAGAACGCAAATATGAGCGTCGTAGCTCTTATTGTGGGACTTTGACCTGTAGCACGCGCTCCAGCAGGTATATCTCTCTGGTCACCCCTAAAGCCAACTCCTCCTTTGGTCGTCTCTCCTTCCAGTTCTCTGCTGCCAACGACTGGAACGAACTACAAAAATCTCTGAAATTGGAAACACTTATCTCCCTCACTAGCTTTAAGCACCAGCTGTCAGAGCAGCTCACAGATCACTGCACCTGTACATAGCCCATCTATACTTTAGCCCAAACTACTACCTCTTCCCCTACTGTATTTATTTGTTTTATTTATTTTGCTCATTTGCACCATATTATTTATATTTGAACTTTGAACTTTCTTCAAACTACAAATCTACCATTCCAGTGTTTTTCTTGCTATACTTTATTTACTTTGCCACCATGGCATTTTTTTGCTTTTACCTCCCTTATCTCACATCATTTGCTCACATTGTATATAGTCTTATTTTTTTTCTACTGTATTATTGACTGTATGTTGTTTACTCCATGTGTAACTCTGTTGTTGTATGTGTCGAACTGCTTTGCTTTATCTTGGCCAGGTCGCAATTGTAAATGAGAACTTGTTCTCAACTGGCCTACCTGGTTAAATAAAGGACTTGTTCTCAATTTGCCTACCTGGTTAAATAAAGGACTTGTTCTCAACTTGCCTACCTGGTTAAATAAAGGACTTGTTCTCAACTAGCCTACCTGGTTAAATAAAGGTGAAATAAAAAATAAATAAATAAAAGAGTTATCAGACTCCAAAACATACACTTAGTATTGTTTTTTTTCTCTGGAATAGTGTTCAATACACATAACAGGTACAATAAATGTGGCTCAATTCACAGTGGTTTCAGAGTCCGGCAATAAGAGCTATGATGCTAATTTTCTGTGGGTGTCACAGTAGACTGATACCCCATGTCATTGATCCAAGGCTGTACAGTGAAATAAGTATGCCCCAATGCAATTCTAAACTCTAATATATCCACAGTGTGATTTCAACAGATTTTTTTGGGGTCAAATTAACAAACTCTTGTCTTTTGTTGAATTTATATAACAACATTCCAACCTCGTTTAGCATGATCTATACCATTAAGGCATGATTCCACTATTCGTAGTCATTTGTAACACTTTCAATTAGACATAAAAGGGGCGCACAATTGGTCCAGCGTCGTCCGGGTTAGGGTTTGGCCGGGGTAGGTCGTTATTGTAAATAATCATTTGTTCTTAACTGACTTGCCTAGTCAAATAAAGGTTCAATAGAATATATATATATATATTTTTTTATATTATAATTTTTTTTTGAAGGCGAACAGCAAATTCCACTATTTAGGCTAATTCTTATTGTGGCTAGCTTCACATAGGTGGGGTCTGACCATTAATGAAATGTAGAACTGTTTTATGAATTAGGGGTATTTTAGATGATGACACCGAGCTAGATAGTTAGCTAGCTAACTATAGCTACTGAAACAGATCATGTCGTTTTGCTATGTTTTTGGGGAAGAACATTGTTTGTGTCCCATCAACTAGCTAGCCTTTTTGTTTTATAACCACCGCCGTCCATAGCTTGGGGAAGTGTGTCTGCCGTCGTTCGGCAGAGCGAGACAAAACCTTACCGGTATCATCATAACACAAGTATCAGTGAATCGTTGTGACATATGAAATACGAGTGATAGTGTGAAATCAATGTGTAATAATTACATAAACAATGAATGGTCATATTCAGGTCCTGGTTGGTCAACGAGCTTTATTTGACGCTTCAAATAGTGTTAAAACGGCGTTCCGTACCAGCGAGGTAAATCAAGTGCACCCCACCCACACAGGCGTCTTCTGATTGGTTAAAGAAACCCGGATGGCTGGATAGGGGTTGATGATCCTTCGTGAACGCCGAATATTTTGTGTATATGATGAAGAAATAGGGTCAGTAATGTGAAATCTCTATAAGGAACTATTTTTAAACTTCCATTTTTAATGGAAAAATTAAATTAAAGCGTTAATTTAGAACTGTCTGTGAGAAAATGTTGTGGAAGATGACGGTTGAGCACCCCTAGTTACGTAATGGGTTAGCTTATCATTACTGTACAGCGGAAGGAGGAGGACGTCAATATACAACAGCGTATTTATTATCCCAACAGGAGAAATACATACTATGTGGTTACCGAGCTAACTACCAAGTTAAACATCCACGACACAATGCAAGGTATGTGTGTACCAACATTTTACAGGTTTATTGCGTGTATGTTTTAGAGTATCCGATGCTACTGCATGTTTTGCTGCCATCTTCTGAGATGACAGGTGGTGATGGTGATGGCAGTCTAGCCTAGTGGGCGCAAAATAAATAAATATTCTTATCTTTGGCTCTATGATTGAACGGCCGGGTAATGTAAAAACATTTACATTTACACCACTGCTAAGTGTGTTTTGTAGTCAATGTCCAATACATTATCCTTATCAAGTGTTCATGCTACTGTAGATCAGGTTGTGGTTGAATTAATATCACGGCTTGCCGTAAAGTTAGCCAAAAGGCTGGCAGACGACGATATTGAGTCGTTTCATCTTACCATTCATTCAATGGAAACGCACCTATCCCTCCTGACCCGGGTTGTACATAAAACATTTTCCATTGAGGCTGCAAAGGTGTCGTTTTCCTCCTTAACTAGATGTAATGGTGATAAGGCGTAATAAAAAATAAAAACTTTTGTGATATCCAATTGGTAGTTACGATCTTGTCTCATCGCTGCAACTCTCCAACGGGCTCGGGAGTGGCGAAGGAGCAGAGCCACACTGCTTCTTAACCAGGAAGCCAGGCGCACCAATGTGTCGGAGGAAACACTGTTCAACTGATGACTGAAGTCAGCTTGCACGCGCCCGGCCCGCCACAAGGAATCGCTAGAGTGCGATGAGCCAAGGAAAGCCCCCCCCGGCCAAACCCTCCCCTAACCCAGACGACGCTGGGCCAATTGTGCGCCACCCTATGGGACTCCCGGTCACGGCCAGCTGTGACACAGCCTGGGGTCGAACTCCAGGTTGTAGTGAAGCCTCAACACTGACATGTAGTGGCTTAGACCGCTGCGCCACTCAGGAGACCCCATACTTTCTTTATGAAGAACCAGTTTCCACCACCGTGCTAGAGTAGCTAATGTTAGTCCCGGATGTTGCATATCACATTTAGCCAATCAGGTTGTAGCAGTCTGTTTTTTTTTTCTCACCCCTGGTCTGATTGGCTGAACACGATACGCAACATCAGGAAGTAGCATTAGCCACTTTAGCATGGTGGTGGAAAATAGTGTTTCATAAAAAAGTATGCAAATTCCCCCGTTTTTTTTCTTTTTTTTTCTCGACTTTCTCGCCATTCAATTGAGTTAAGGTGGAAAATTACACATTTACAGCCTGAATGGAGAATGTTTAATGTACAAACCAGTCCATGGGGGATACAAGTGCAGAGCCAGCCTCATAGCCAGCCTCATAGCCAGCCTCATAGCCAGCCTCATAGCCAGCCTCGTAGCCAGCCTCATAGCCAGCCACATAGCCAGCCGCATAGATTCCATCTGGACGGTAAGATTAAATTGCTCAACATCGCCATCTGCTGGCCTTTGGGATACCTTCAACTCTATGCTAGCTACTGACTATGAATTACCTTTCAACATTTTACCTTTATAGGCCAAAAAACACAATTCCTGGTGGATATCTTTTAACCCAATTTGTAGTTTTAATAAATATTTGTAATCCTTTCTGCAGCATAGATGACAACCCACCCTTCTAAACAGACCAACCACTTCAACTTTAAACAATTCTCTCATCCAACATCCCAGTCCTCTCTTCAATGCCTAACAGTGGGGATAGTTCAGGACCTAATGTATCTGGGAGTCAGCCAGGTGACCAGGCTACGCCCTTGTCCCAGCGACCCCCACCCCCTGACAGAGAGGATGACCAACGCGGCCTGCTGACCACTCACACCCGGGACTCCCTGAGGACCCGGAGAGCCTCCAGCGCTGAGCTCCAGCTCCCATGGACCTGCCCTGTCACTCACTCCAGAGAGAAGTTCTACACTGTCTGCTCAGACTACGCCCTCCTCAACCAGGCTACCTCTCTCTACCGGCTCCCCAGTACCCCCAGAGAGGTGGCCCACAGCAAGCAGGATGGCAGCGGGGCCCCATTAGTGAAGTCCAATACTGTGGACCTGTCTCAGGGTCAGGGGCAGCATGCAGGTGTAGAGGAGGCGTCAGATGAAGACTTTGATATGGAGGGGGTGTCCTGCAGTAACACCAAGCCTATCCTGGCTTGGGAGATTGATACCACTAACTTTGACGCTGTGCTAACTCGAAAGCCCAGGACAAGTAAGCAAGATCAATAACCTAAATCATATACAGTGTAAAACAGGGGTTCTGCTTGCTTTTGGAGACGTAATTTACAGTATGTTTTAGTCTCATGGATATGCTTTGAATTACTTAGTATTATTCTCATGCTGATTCATCTGTTACTAAGCAATATGTGCCAGTAACTGGTGTTCAGACCATCTGTTGTTGGTACAGTGGGTATCGGAAGTATTCACCCCCCTTGGATTTCTTCACATTTTATTGTGTTATAAAGTGGGATTAAACTGTCATTTTGTTGTCAGTGAGCTACACAAAATACTCTGCAATGTCAAAGTAGAAGTAAAATCCTAACATTTATTTTAAGATGAATGAAAAATAAAACATGAATATACCTTAATTAGTTAAGTATTCAGACCCCTGAGTAAATGCATGTTAGAAACACCTTTGGCAGCGATTACATCTGTGAGTCTTCTTTGGTGAGTCTCTTAAGAGCTTTGCACACCTGGATTGTGCAATATTTACCCAGTATTCTTTTCAACATACTTGACTAGAAAGCAATGTTCAAGTCTTGCCATAGATTTCAAGGAGATTTAAGTCAAAACTGTAACTAGGCCACTCAGGAACATTCACTGTCTTGGTGAGCAACTCCAGTATATATTTGGCCTTGTGTTGTAGGTTATTGACCTGCTGAAAGGTGAATTCCTCTCCCATTGTCTGATGTAAAGCATACTGAAGCAGATTTTTCTCTAGTATTTTGTATTTGCTTAGCTCCATCCCATTTATTTTTATCCTGAAAAACACCCCAGTCTTTGCCAATGTCAAGCATACCCATACCATGATGCAGCCAACATCATGCTTGAAAATAAGGAGGCATTTACTCAGTGATGTATTGGAATTGCCCCAAACATTAGACTTTACATTTACTTTAGGCTTTGCAAAGTGTATTCCTTAGTTTTCTGTTGTTGTTGCAGTATTACTTTAGTGCCTTGTTTCATACAGGATGCATGTCTTGGAATATTTTGATTCTGCTTTTCACTCATTTAGGTCGTTTATTATGGAAGACACAATAATGTTGCTGATCCATTCTCAGTTTTCTCCTATCGCAACTTCATAGCAGTTTTAAAATCACCAGTGGCCTCATTGTGACATCACTGAGCGGTTTCCTTCCTGTTCTGTAGCTCGGTTCAGAAGGACGGCCATCTTTGATGTGTCTGTGTGGTTAAATACATCATCCACAGCATAATTATTAACTTGACCATACGTTAAAAAGATATTCAATATCTGATTTTTGTTATTGTTACTCATCTACCAATCGCCGCCCTTCTTTATGAGGCTTTTGGAGAAAAAAAGCTCCCTGGTATTTGTAGTTGAATCTGAAATTCAATTCTTGACTGAGGGACATTACAGATGTTGTATGTATGGGGGACAGAAGAAGGGATTAGTCATAACCCCCTTGTTATTTCACACAGAGTGAGTCCATGTAACTTATTATGTGATTTGTTAAGCCAAATTGTGCTCCTGAACTGATTTTTTCCTAAATGAAGAGGGTGAATACTTATGCAACAAACAACTTTTAGTTATTACATTTTTATTAATTTGTAAACATTTCTAGAATTTTCTTTTTACTTTGGCATTATGGAGTATTTTATGTAGTAGATTAATGACAAAAAAAAAAAAACACAATTAAATCTATTTCATTCCCACTTTGTAACACAGCAAAATTAGAAAAAATCCAAGCGGGGTGAATACTTATGATTAGGGTGGCAAAAATTCCAGGAACTTTCAATAAATTCCCTGTTTTACCCGAAATCCCAGTTTGAATATTCCCGGAAACAGGAGCGAATAAGAAGTAGATCTGTAATCCTCCAACCAGGAATTCTGGAAAACCAGGACATTTGAATGTTCCCCAGAATGTTTCAACCCTACTGATGATACTCCTTTTCAACACAGGCAGTGAAACCACAGATAGGCATTTGATTAAAAAAAATGTTTAAGGATCCAACGGCTAGTCTTACTGGGGTCCGACAAATAATGAGCAAGACATTACATCTATCAGTTACACATACATGTCAGTACATACACTCAACCAGTAGGTCACATGTCAGTACACTCAACCAGTAGGTCACATGTCAGTACAGACACACAACCAGTAGGTCACATGTCAGTACAAACACACAACCAGTAGGTCACATGTCAGTACAGACACTCAACCAGTAGGTCACATGGCAGTACATAAACACTCAACCAGTAGGTCACATGGCAGTACAAACACACAACCAGTAGGTCACATGTCAGTACAGACACACAACCAGTAGGCCACATGTCAGTACACACAACCAGTAGGTCACATGTCAGTACAGACACACAACCAGTAGGCCACATGTCAGTACACACAACCAGTAGGTCACATGTCAGTACATAAACACAACCAGTAGGTCACATGGCAGTACATAAACACACAACCAGTAGGTCACATGTCAGTACAAACACACAACCAGTAGGTCACATGTCAGTACAGACACACAACCAGTAGGCCACATGTCAGTACACACAACCAGTAGGTCACATGTCAGTACAGACACACAACCAGTAGGCCACATGTCAGTACACACAACCAGTAGGCCACATGTCAGTACACACAACCAGTAGGTCACATGTCAGTACAAACACACAACCAGTAGGTCACATGTCAGTACATAAACACAACCAGTAGGTCACATGTCAGTACAAACACACAACCAGTAGGTCACATGTCAGTACATACACACAACCAGTAGGTCACATGTCAGTACATAAACACAACCAGTAGGTCACATGTCAGTACAAACACACAACCAGTAGGCCACATGTCAGTACACACAACCAGTAGGTCACATGTCAGTACACTCAACCAGTAGGTCACATGGCAGTACATAAACACACAACCAGTAGGTCACATGTCAGTACACACAACCAGTAGGTCACATGTCAGTACACACAACCAGTAGGTCACATGTCAGTACACACAACCAGTAGGTCACATGTCAGTACAGACACACAACCAGTAGGTCACATGTCAGTACACACAACCAATAGGTCACATGTCAGTACATAAACACACAACCAGTAGGTCACATGTCAGTACATAAACACAACCAGTAGGTCACATGTCAGTACAAACACACAACCAGTAGGTCACATGTCAGTACAAACACACAACCAGTAGGTCACATGTCAGTACATAAACACAACCAGTAGGTCACATGTCAGTACACACAACCAGTAGGTCACATGGCAGTACACACAACCAGTAGGTCACATGTCAGTACACACAACCAGTAGGTCACATGTCAGTACACTCAACCAGTAGGTCACATGGCAGTACAAACACACAACCAGTAGGTCACATGTCAGTACAAACACACAACCAGTAGGTCACATGTCAGTACACACAACCAGTAGGTCACATGTCAGTACACACAACCAGTAGGTCACATGTCAGTACAAACACACAACCAGTAGGTCACATGTCAGTACAAACACACAACCAGTAGGTCACATGTCAGTACACACAACCAGTAGGTCACATGTCAGTACACACAACCAGTAGGCCACATGTCAGTACATACAACCAGTAGGTCACATGTCAGTACACACAACCAGTAGGTCACATGTCAGTACACACACACAACCAGTAGGTCACATGTCAGTACAAACACACAACCAGTAGGTCACATGTCAGTACACACAACCAGTAGGTCACATGTCAGTACAAACACACAACCAGTAGGTCACATGTCAGTACACACAACCAGTAGGTCACATGGGGGGAAGCGTTGTGCCGTGAGGTGTTGCTTTATTTGTTGTTTGAAACCAGGTTTTCTGTTCACTTGCTCTATATAAGATGGGAGTTCCATGCACTCATGGCTCTGTATAATACTGTACGTTTCCTTGAATTTGTTCTGCTCCTGGGGACTGTGAAAAGACCCCTGGTGGCATGTCTGGTGGGGTAAGTGTGTGTGTCAGAACTGTGTGTAAGTTGACTATGCAAACAAGTTGGAATTTCCAAAACATGAATGTTTCTTATAAAAACAAGAAGCGATGCAGTCAGTCTCTCCTCAACTCTCAGCGAAGAGAGACTGACTGCATAGTATTTATATCAGCCCTCTGATTACAATGAAGAGCAAGATGTGCCGCTCTGTTCTGGGCCAGCTGCAGCTTAATTAGGTCCTGTTTTGCAGCACTTGACCATATGACTGGACGATAATCAAGGTCTGATAAAACTCAAGCCTGCAGAACTTGCTTTTTGGAGTGTGGTGTCAAAAAAGCAAAGCATCTCTTTATGGCGGACAGACCTCTCCTCATCTTAACAACCATTGAATCTATATGTTTTGACCGCGACAGTTTACAATCTAAGGTAACGCCAAGTCATTTAGTCTCCTCAATTTGTTCAACAGTCAGATTTAGCTCAGGTCTACAATGCTCTTAGTTTTCGAGATGTTCAGGACCAGTTTATTACTGGCTACCCATTCTAAAACTGACTGCAACTCTTTGTTTAGGGTTGCAATGATTTCACTAGCTGTGGTTGCTGACGCGTACAGGGTTGAATCATCAGCACACATGGACACACAGGCTTTTTATAATGCCAGTGGCAGGTCATTGGTAAAAATAGAAAAGGGTGGAGGGCCTAGAGATGATGTAACATCATCCACGTAGGAGTCACAGCAACATATTTTGTATGATCTCTTATACACTATTTTAGGCCCAGCTTTTTGAACTTTGTCTTTCCTGGATATAGACACTATATTGTGATCACTACATCCAATGGGTACGGATACAGCTTTAGAACAAAGTTCTACAGTATTAGTAAACATGTGATCACTACATCCAATGGGTACGGATACAGCTTTAGAACAAAGTTCTACAGTATTAGTAAACATGTGATCACTACATCCAATGGGTACGGATACAGCTTTAGAACAAAGTTCTACAGTATTAGTAAAAATGTGATCAATACATGTGGATGGTCTTGTTCCTGTAGTGTTTGTAAACACCCTGGTAGGTTGATTAATAACCTGAACCAGATTACAGGCACTGGTTACAGTGAGAAGCTTCCTGTTGAGCGAACAGCTTGATGAAAACCAGTCAATAATCCAGTCACCCAGAAAACAGACGTCTGTTAACATCACATACGCTGTCAAGCATTTCACACATGTTATCTAGATACTGACTGTTAGCTCTTGGTGGCCTATAGCGACACCCTTAAAGAATAGGCTTTAGGTGAGGCAGGTGAACCTGCGACCACAGCACTTAAATAACACTTTACATGGGATCTTCTCTATGGCTCTGAATATATATATATAGAGAGAGAGATAGAGAGAGCAACACCTCCCCATAAGCGTTTCTGTCTCTTCTACTGCTGTATCATAAAATTAATTCTGTAAATTAGTAAAAAAAAAAAGGCTAATATATAAAAGTTATTGATTTCATGAACCTTATTTCTAAGGCTACATATAATATGGTCTATTTTCAGCCCTTTCCTGGGTAGCTGATCAGAGATGGACATTATATTGAAAAGAACAAACAAAAAAACATTATTCAGCAGTCCATCAATCAGTTGGTGTGTGTGTGTGTGTGTGGTGTGTGTGGTGTGTGTGTGTCTGTGTGTGTGTGTGGTGTGTGTGTGTGTGTGTGTGTGTGTGTGCGCGCTGCGGGGTTGATGCTACGAACCCACAGGCTTTTTGGGAGGGAGAGTGGACAATGAGCCTGTCATAGCGGATGTAAGCGATGTCCCCACGCGCTCTGGCAGCTTTCATGACTGGGATCAGTTGTTTCCTCTTCTGGTGCACAGCTTCAGGATAGTTCTCGTTGATGAAGATGTACGTTCCTGTCAAGTTCTTGGCTCTTTCCAGGACAGCTACCTTTTTTCCTAGAAACTCTGTAACTTGTCCACTATCGGCCTGGGCCTGTCACCTGGGCCGATGGTGGGCTTTCCAGTACTCCACCTCAATCTTCCTATGGTCAGCTTTCAGTTTCTTTAGTGATAATTTCCTGCACTTTGTTCTCAGACTCCGTCCAGGTCTCATGTGGAGAGTCCACAACAATGTTGTTTCCTCCTTGATTGTCCCTCGAGAATCTGATTTCGCCGTTAGATTGTCCATACTTTTATTAATTGACTCCACCAGTATTTGGAAACAACACTTGAAGCTATTTGTTTGTTTGTTGTTGTTGTTGTAACAACTGGTTGTTGAAGTATTTTTGTTCGTTTAAAAGATTCTTCACCTGTGATAGAGAGACACCACAGACAGGCAGAGACACCACAGACAGGCAGAGACACCACAGACAGGCAGAGACACCACAGACAGGCAGAGACACCACAGACAGGCAGAGACGCCACAGACAGGCAGAGACGCCACAGACAGGCAGAGACGCCACAGACGGGCAGAGACACCACAGACAGGCAGAGACGCCACAGACGGGCAGAGACACCACAGACAGGCAGAGACGCCACAGACGGGGAGAGACGCCACAGACAGGCAGAGACGCCACAGACGGGGAGAGACGCCACAGACGGGCAGAGACGCCACAGACGGGCAGAGACACCACAGACGGGCAGAGACACCACAGACGGGCAGAGACACCACAGACGGGCAGAGACGCCACAGACGGGCAGAGACACCACAGACGGGCAGAGACACCACAGACGGGGAGAGACACCACAGACGGGCAGAGACACCAGAGACGCCACAGTCGGACAGAGACACCACAGACGGACAGAGACACCACGTAAAGAACTGGTGTGCTGTAGGGAGAGGGTGAATGAGGGGACATGTTTATTTCACAGTGACTACAAGAGAGACTACTAGATTATCCTGCTGAGTTTTATTGTTGTTGAAAGAAACGGAACATTTGAGTACTGTATTGTTCTCAGAAACAATTTGAATTTTTAAGAACTCAACGACAAAGGAAAGCATTAGTAGGCCACACTGCTTCATTACGTTCAGACCTAGCCCCGATGAGCGCTTGACAGGTGCAGCCTACTCTTTGTTTCTGTCTGTATGAGCGCTTGACAGATATAGCCTACTCTTTGTTCCTGTCTGTATGAGCGCTTGACAGGTGCAGCCTACTCTTTGTGTCTGTCTGTTTGAGCGCTTGACAGGTATAGCCTACTCTTTGTTCCTGTCTGTATGAGCGCTTGACAGATATAGCCTACTCTTTGTGTCTGTCTGTATGAGCGCTTGACAGATATAGCCTACTCTTTGTGTCTGTCTGTATGAGCGCTTGACAGGTATAGCCTACTCTTTGTTCCTGTCTGTTTGAGCGCTTGACAGGTATAGCCTACTCTTTGTTCCTGTCTGTTTGAGCGCTTGACAGGTATAGCCTACTCTTTGTTCCTGTCTGTATGAGTGGTTGCTTTAAATTTGTGTCCTATTTTCAGGCAACGTAAAGAGAGTCGGTACTAAGAAGATGAAGTCTTCAGGGGCCAGTAGGAACCTGCAGGACATTCCTCTCCACGCCTCGCAGGACGAGATCAAACAGAGAAAAGTCCTGGACCTCAGGAGATGGTAATATAGCACACAGCTCATTATGCTGTCTTAACCACACAGCTCATTATGCTGTATTAACTACTGAGGTAACACACAGCTCATTATGCTGTATTAACTACTACTGAGGTAGCACACAGCTCATTATACTGTATTAACCACACAGCTCATTATACTGTATTAACTACTACTGAGGTAACACACAGCTCATTATGCTGTATTAACCACACAGCTCATTATACTGTATTAACCACACAGCTCATTATGCTGTATTAACCACACAGCTCATTATACTGTATTAACCACACAGCTCATTATGCTGTATTAACCACACAGCTCATTATACTGTATTAACTACTGCTGAGGTAGCACACAGCTCATTATACTGTATTAACTACTACTGAGGTAACACACAGCTCATTATGCTGTATTAACTACTACTGAGGTAACACACAGCTCATTATACTGTATTAACCACACAGCTCATTATACTGTAACTACTACTGAGGTAGCACACAGCTCATTATACTGTATTAACCACACAGCTCATTATACTGTATTAACTACTACTGAGGTAGCACACAGCTCATTATGCTGTATTAACTACTACTGAGGTAACACACAGCTCATTATACTGTATTAACCACACAGCTCATTATACTGTATTAACCACACAGCTCATTATACTGTATTAACCACACAGCTCATTATACTGTATTAACCACACAGCTCATTATGCTGTATTAACTACTACTGAGGTAACACACAGCTCATTATACTGTATTAACCACACAGCTCATTATACTGTATTAACTACTACTGAGGTAGCACACAGCTCATTATGCTGTATTAACTACTACTGAGGTAACACACAGCTCATTATGCTGTATTAACCACACAGCTCATTATACTGTATTAACCACACAGCTCATTATACTGTATTATAAACTGGGTGGTCCCTGCCCTGAATGCTGATTGGCTGACAGCCATTGTATATCAGCCCGTATACCACCGGTATGACAAAACATTTATTTTTTACTGCTCTAATTACGTTGGTAACCAGTTTGTAATAGCAATAAGGGTTTGTGATATATGACCAATATACCACGGCTAAGGGCTGTGTCCAGGCACTCCGCGATGCGTCGTGCCTAAGAATATCCCTTAGCCGTGGTATATTGGCCATATACCACGCCCCCTCCGTGCCTTATTGCTTAACTATATACTTTATATACATAGTCTTAGCAAGCTCTTTGGCAGCAAGCTAATATCTTTTTTGCTGTAATATTTAGCTACCTAGCTAGCTATCTTAGCCAACGTTAGCCTAGCTAGCTAGCATCAAGTGTAGGAGATACAAAAATGGCCGTTAAAAACACCTCTAGCTAAGTTTAGAAGTAAGACTGATGTTTAGTTTTTATCGGAGAATTACTTTTAAATTGCTTTTGATGCACCGTAGCAAAGATTTGTATAACTAGCTCCTTGTTCTGTCTGTGCCCCTAGTTATACTGTATTAACTACTGATAGACCTATCACAGAGCTAGTTATACTGTATTAACTACTGATAGACCTATCACAGAGCTAGTTATACTGTATTAACTACTGATAGACCAATCACAGAGCTAGTTATACTGTATTAACTACTGATAGACCTATCACAGAGCTAGTTATACTGTATTAACTACTGATAGACCTATCACAGAGCTAGTTATACTGTATTAACTACTGATAGACCTATCACAGAGCTAGTTATACTGTATTAACTGTTGATATGATGACAGTGGTGTGCATCCCAAATGGCACCCTATTTCATATGTAGTGCACTGCTACCCGTAGGGCTCTGGTTAAAACTAGTGCACTATATAGGGAATGTGGTGCCATTTCGGACAGAGACAGAAACTACTGCAAGTGGAGGAGGCATTCATTAGTTTCATGCTTTTCTCTCTCCTTCTCTCTCTCTCTCTCTCTCTCTCTCTCTCTCTCTCTCTCTCTGTACTTCACAACTCTGATCTCTCTCCTCTCTCTCTCTCTCTCCCTCTCTCTCTCCCCCTCTCTCTCTCTCTCTGATCTCTCTCCTCTCTCTCTTTCTCTCCCTCTCTGATCTCGCTCTCTCTCTCTCTCTCTCTCTCTCTCGCTCTCTCTCTCTCTCTTTCTCTCTCTCTCCCTCTCCTCTCTCTCTCCCTCTCTGATCTCTCTCTCTCTCTCTCCCCCTCCCTCTGTTCTCTAGGTACTGCATCAGCCGCCCCCAGTACAAGACGTCATGTGGGATATCTTCATTAGTTTCCTGCTGGAACTTTCTGTACAGCACACTAGGAGCAGGGAGGTAGGCAATTTATCGATGTCTGTAGCTCTGTACATGTAGCAATGGGATCATCGCTCGTTGGAGGAACAGACTCCATCTTTTATACTTGTTATATAGGTAATACAAGAGATCTGCACACACCAAGACAAATGTTTCCACCACATTATAGCATGAAGTACATTTTAATTTGCTATTTGATTTGTTTTGTGTGTATTTTTAGTCTCCCACCCATGTCCCAGGAAGGGGCTCTTCAGATCCTAGGCTTCCAGCCTCCTTTTGAGGAGATCAAGTTTGGTCCCTTTACAGGCAACGCTACTCTGATGAGGTACAGTACTCAGAAAAATACTTTTTGAGTTTTGACATTAGAAACCAGGTGCACAGCAAATGGCTACAGATTTTTTTATTTTTTTTATTTTTTTTAATCTTTGTGAACAGATGGTTCAGGCAAATAAATGACAATTTCCGTGTCCGAGGATGTTCCTATATTCTGTACAAACCCCACGGGAAACACAAGACGGCAGGAGAGACAGGTGAGTTTGTCTACTCTTCTACCCTCTCTGCTAACAAACTGGCTGTGATGTAACAAGCTGGCCTCAGCTTGGAAATACAAAAGAGTAAAGTGTGTTCAAATGTCAGTCAATCCAGCAATTATGTCTTGGGGCTGGCCTTGACTTTAGTTCGTCATCCAGTTTGTCTGTTATATAAAGATATAGCTTTGTTTGACAATGAAACTGAATAGATGAAAAAGCATACAGTAGTACAGACTCTCTGCATGATTCTGTATTTATTTAAATGGAGCGTATTTGAATTGAGTATTTGTTCTCCCTGTTCCAGCTGACGGGGCGTTGTTGAAGTTGACCCAGGGGTTAAGAGATGACACCATGGCCTACATTTACCACTGTCAGAACCACTACTTCTGTCCTGTGGGCTTCGAGGCCACACCTTTCAAAGCAGCCAAGGCCTACAGGTACATCTCTCTCTCATATCCCTGTGTGCTATTACTTTCTAGCAGGTCGTCGTTTAGGCCTAACTGTGGATGTTTTCATTACATTTTATTATTTTCGATTACTAATAATTTTATCTCGCTGTCATCCACTTACCTCCCGCTGTCATCCACTTCCCTCCCGCTGTCATCCACCACCCTCCCGCTGTCATCCTCTTCCCTCCCGCTGTCATCCACTACCCTCCCGCTGTCATCCACTCCCCTCCCTCCCGCTGTCATCCACTCCCCTCCCTCCCGCTGTCATCCACTCCCCTCCCTCCCGCTGTCATCCACTCCCCTCCCTCCCGCTGTCATCCACTCCCCTCCCTCCCGCTGTCATCCACTCCCCTCCCTCCCGCTGTCATCCACTCCCCTCCCTCCCGCTGTCATCCTCTTCCCTCCCGCTGTCATCCTCTTCCCTCCCGCTGTCATCCACTACCCTCCCGCTGTCATCCACTCCCCTCCCTCCCGCTGTCATCCACTCCCCTCCCTCCCGCTGTCATCCACTTCCCTCCCGCTGTCATCCACTTACCTCCCGCTGTCATCCACTACCCTCCCTCCCGCTGTCATCCACTTCCCTCCCGCTGTCATCCACTTCCCTCCCGCTGTCATCCACCACCCTCCCGCTGTCATCCACTCCCCTCCCGCTGTCATCCACGTAACTCTTGCTGTCATCCTCTTCCCTCCCACTGTCATCCACTTCCCTCCCGCTGTCGTCCACTACCCTCCCGCTGTCGTCCACTACCCTCCCGCTGTCGTCCACTTCCCTCCCGCTGTCATCCACTTCCCTCCCGCTGTCATCCACGTACCTTGTTAACTTGTTCTTGTTTCCTTCTAAGGGGTACATTACCAACTAATGAACTGGAACACTGGATTCTGATTGGTGAACCAAGCAGGAAACACCCTGCTATTCACTGTAAAAAGTATGATTCTTTCTGACTTCTAATCTTTCCAAAAAATTATATACAGTATTTTTGTTGTTCTTGTACCATGTTGTCTTGTTAGTTGATTACTTTTTTACTTCTGTAACTTGGGTTGTTTTTAGGTGGGCTGATATTGTTACAGATCTCAACACACAAAATCCAGAATACCTTGATATTCGTCACACGGAGAGGGGAATTCAGTGCCGCAAAACCAAAAAGGTTTTCATTTTAATTTCAGTTTTATAGTTAATGTTAGTTGTTAGGGTGCTAACAATGAGATGAGGATGAGTTAGAGCGCTGCACGGGCATGAATTTTAATCCCTACCCATGCCCGTGACATTCAGGCCCTACCCTGCCCAGGCTTGATTGCTTTTGCCAAATTTAAGGCCCTGCCCAAAACCAGAAATCAGAAATAACTTCCTCTGTAAGTAAATCCATTAGTTGCTCCTCTGTCTGTCACTCGCTTCCTGCGCCGCTGCTCACTCTGCATGCACTCTGCTCATGGTGGCTCTGAGTCTGTGAGTGACCATAGCAACGGCTACTCTTGGGCTGCTCTGCTCAGTGACGAGACATGAGAGAGAGCTGTTTAGTTACTTTTCATCACTCTAAACTCAGACAAACTCAAGGAATATTATTATTATTATTATTATTATTATTATTATTATTATTAGCTGTGAAATAATCTCTCCTGTCTTCTATTTAGTTGAAGCACATCTGGCACCATGTTATAATCTTAGTCAGATACGTCTGTACTGCAGAGCACGAGCAAATGGCACAGCTTCAGACTGCTAGTGATACCCAAGCCCTGCCGTACCATACTTATTTAACAGGCTCTACCCTAACCCAATGTATAATGTCGGGGGCCCATTGGGCTCGGGTCAGGTAGCAGAGCTCTGGTATTAGTACAGTATTTCTGACGTGAACCTCTCCTCTTCTCAGTTTTTATTGTTATGTTAAAATTAAAAAGTTGGAAGGTACCATTCATGGGTCTGTACCGCATTTCTGACATGAACCTCTTCTCTCCTGGCAGGTGGGAGGGAATCTTCACTGTATCATGGCCTTCCAGAGGGTCAACTGGCAGAAGCTAGGCCCCTGGGCCCTCAACCTGGAGAACCTGAGGCATGACCTCCACCACCAGGGGTCTGAGAGGGCCCAGGGGGGCTTAGCAGAGGTCCAGGAGGACAGGGAGAAGACCTCAGGAAAACACCAGGCTTTGGCACGGCTAGGCCGCTCCAACAGCACAGGTACCAGTAACCAGAAGGACGTAGCTTGGAAACAGCTGTCTAACACCACAGAGTATAGACACAGGAGCTCACCTGAGAGCGACGTCGAAGAAGATACCACAGATGACTGAGACTCAATGAGAAAGGCTGTGAAGTCAGTGCTGCTAAAATATACTGGTTAGTATATCAAACGTTCTCATAGTTTTTCACCCCCCAAAAAAAGAGAGACAAAGTGTTATTTTACCCCATCTAGCATCATCCAGATTCCATCAAGGATTTTGCTTGATTATTGTAATGAAAGTCAGTACAACATACAAGTTGATACACCTTTAGTGTGAAAGCTACGTTTTAATCATCTAGCAATGTATAAAGGACTGCTGCTATTAATCAGAATGTCTGATATCGTTGCATTTAAAAGCCATTTTAAGAAATAGGAGAATAAGAATAAAAATCAATTCATTATGCACTTTAAAAGTGAGTGTGTTTAGTTTGCGAATGTGACTGAAATCCAGTGACTACTGTAAGCCAAGTTTTTCTCAACTCGGCGACGCACATCACGGCAATGGAGTTGAGCGGAGACAACTGTGGGCGGACTGCACCTCCAACTACAACGAGTCGCTGTCAGTCGATAAACCCTTACCTTGTACCTATGACTGCACCTCCAACTACAACGAGTCGCTGTCAGTCGATAAACCCTTACCTTGTACCTATGTTTGTTCTCTGTAGCTGCATTTCTTAATTTCTTACCTTGTACCTATGTTTGTCCTCTGTAGCTGCCTTTCTTAAACCCCTACCGTGTACCTATGTTTGTCCTCTGTAGCTGTTTGTAGCTGCGTGCCTTTCTTTGTTTGCTGATATCCATACTTTTTAATAAAACCTTTATCCAATACAACCACAGACTGTTTCCTTGTATCGACTGACAGCGACTCCGCCCACAGTTGTCGCAAACAAACTCCACCGAGATGTACATATGGTAGAGTTGAGAAACACAGCTACAGGAAAACTAACTACAGAAACAACCATGGTAGACTTCAGAAACCCAGCTACAGGAAAACTAACTGTAGAAACAACGATGTACATATGGTAGACTTCAGAAACCCAGCTACAGTAAAACTAACTACAGAAACTACCATGGTAGAGTTGAGAAACACAGCTACAGGAAAACTAACTGTAGAAACAACGATGTACATATGGTAGAGTTGAGAAACCCAGCTACAGGAAAACTAACTGTAGAAACAACGATGTACATATGGTAGAGTTGAGAAACCCAGCTACAGGAAAACTAACTGCAGAAACAACCATGGTAGAGTTGAGAAACACAGCTACAGGAAAACTACCTACAGAAACAATGATGTACATATGGTAGAGTTGAGAAACCCAGCTACAGGAAAACTAACTGCAGAAACAACGATGTACATATGGTAGAGTTGAGAGACCCAGCTACAGGAAAACTAACTGCAGAAACAACGATGTACATATGGTAGAGTTGAGAAACCCAGCTACAGGAAAACTAACTGTAGAAACAATGATGTACATATGGTAGAGTTGAGAAACCCAGCTACAGGAAAACTACCTACAGAAACAATGATGTACATATGGTAGAGTTGAGAAACCCAGCTACAGGAAAACTACCTACAGAAACAATGATGTACATATGGTAGAGTTGAGAAACACAGCTACAGGAAAACTAACTGTAGAAACAACCATGGTAGTGTTCAGAAACCCAGCTACAGGAAAACTAACTGCAGGAACAACCATGTACATATGGTAGACTTGAGAAACCCAGCTACAGTAAAACTAACTACAGAATCAACCATGGTAGTGTTCAGAAACCCAGCTACAGGAAAACTAACTGCAGAAACAACGATGTACATATGGTAGACTTCAGAAACCCAGCTACAGGAAAACTAACTACAGAAACAACCATGGTAGAGTTGAGAAACCCAGCTACAGGAAAACTAACTGCAGAAACAACCATGGTAGACTTGAGAAACACAGCTACAGTAAAACGAACTACAGAAACAACCATGGTAGACTTCAGAAACCCAGCTACAGGAAAACTAACTGCAGAAACAACGATGTACATATGGTAGAGTTGAGAAACCCAGCTACAGGAAAACTAACTGCAGAAACAACCATGGTAGAGTTGAGAAACACAGCTACAGGAAAACTAACTACAGGAACATGCATCGAACAGTACAGTGGGTACAGTTGACATTGTGATGTCCTGTGAAACTATGTTAAGTGTAGACGTACTTTTCCCCAAAGAAAATACCTGAGAAATCAAGTCAAAGGATTCTAATCACCTACCAAGATGTAGAGATTTATCTTTGTGTTGTTATTGATGTCCAACGCGAGAGACAAAGGATAAGGAGTGCATGATTGCTTCCATGTTGTGTCTAAAGGCACAGTTAATTATCTTGCTTACATCTCACGCATCTGTGGTTTCGTGTGTAGACTTATCCCAACACTACTGTAAAATGTATCATTATTTATTCATGTGAATTAGATTTACTCCTTTTTTTTCTTAATAAATAACAATTTATATCAACTCCTATCAAAAAGTGTCATAATTTTACAAATAATGAGTCCACAGTATGAGTGATAATACCCATAAAACCTAGAGGACAAACAAGGAAATGTTCCCCCCCCCACCACCATTTCTTTTTCCCACAGGGGATTTTAGAAACACTTAAAATAAGGGCTGTGTTTCGTGTAGGCGTACCCTGGGAATCTAACCCACAACCCTGGCGTTGCACACACCATGCTGGCGTTGCAAACACCATGCTCTACCAACTGAGCCACAGGGAAGACCCAAAACACAGCCCTTATTTTAACACAGCCCTTATTTTAACACAGCCCTTATTTTAACACAGTGCTTTTGTTTCGTGTAGGCTTACCCTGGCGTGATGTTTTAATAACCATGTAAATGTTAAATGTTTCTGAAATTCTCTATGAGAAAAATGTAATGGTGGAAAAACGATCGGGAACCATTTCCCTGTTTGACCGCAAGGTTTTATGGGTATTAGGACACCTCCACTGTGGGGCTCTATTACATGATATTAATGTGGGCTTACATAGCAAGAGTAATAAGAGCTCATACTGAAGATCGCCTTCTCAAAGTCAACAAGACGCGTGACCTTATTTTAACTTCCTCTGAGGCATCAGACTCAGGCATATTTCCATGGATCTGTCTCCTGTTGAACCACAATTACATCCTTCCTCTGAGGCATCAGACCCAGGCATATTTCCATGGATCTGTCTTCTGTTGAACCACAATTACATCCTTCCTCTGAGGCATCAGACTCAGGCATATTTCCATGGATCTGTCTTCTGTTGAACCACAATGACATCCTTCCTCTGAGGCATCAGACCCAGGCATATTTCCATGGATCTGTCTCCTGTTGAACCACAATGTCATCCTTCCTCTGAGGCATCAGACCCAGGCATATTTCCATGGATCTGTCTTCGTAGCTATGCTATGTGAGCTGGTCTGAAGCAACAAAACCCTCTGGTTGAACCACAATGCATCCTGGTTATTTAATACACACAGAGGACGGAACACTGGCTACATTCCATCATCTGTTTTCAACTATTTTCCTGGCTACATTAAGATTAAATAAACATTCAAATGATTCCCCTTACCTATTAGTGCAGTCCCTTGTTTTATTCACTTCACACTCAGTTCAGCAATTGATGATTATCTATTCTCTGGTTTTCTTTTTTTTCTTTTTTCTTTTATTTTAAATGTTAAAAAGATTAAATCAATACAAGATATTAACTCAGTACTCATGTGAGACGATTGAGGAATCATCACAATACTGTTGACTGAAGTGAAAAAGTGAATATCACCTGGATTTCTTATACTACAACAGACATCAGAGGGTAACCTAATTACATAGTGTGTGTAGCATGAATACTTGGATGTGTCAGGTCACAGGCGTGTGTACAAGCTAAGGACTTCATCCCGAATGGCACCCTATTTTTTTATTTTTTTAATCTTTATTTTAACAGGGAAAACAGACTGAGACCTGGATCTCTTTTACGGCTGTGCCCTGTGTAAACATGTTGACATATACAGTTTTAGGCATACAGACAAGAACATTTCAAACATACAAAACAAAGACACAATTCAACAGAAACAATCACAGATAACATCATATTGATCCTCCATAACATTTTTAAAATGGGCAAGGGACACCAGAGTGTCTAACTTAAGTTGGATCTGCAGTTTGTTCCATAAATAAGGTGCAAAGGAACTAAAGGCAGTCCTACCCAACTCTGTGGAGACCGCAGGAGTCTCTAATGTAATCCACATCTGTGATCTGGTTTTAAAATTAGTATATCTAGTGGAAATTAATGATGATATATATGGAGGTAGTTTTAAAAGAAGCGCTTTATAAATAAACAAGAGAGCATGTTGCTCTCGCCTCACAGATAGAGAGGCCCAACCCACATGTTGATAAAGGATACAGTGATGAGTTTTGTAACTATCACCCGTGATAAACCTGAGTGCACAATGGTAAATAGCATCCAGTGGTTTTAATGTTTGCCGATGCATGCATATAGATAATATCACCATAATCTAAAACGGACATAAAAGTAGCCTGCACAATTTTTCCCTATTTCCCTATCTATGCCCTATTTAGTGCACTAGTTTTGACCACAGACGTATGGGCCCTGGTCAGTAAGTAGGCCATCATGTAAGGTATAAGGAACCATTTGGGATGCAATCAAAGGTGATTTAGTCGTACCAGGAACGTGTATCCCACTCCTCTCCACTGTTCGTGTAGACCACCCAGCTGAGGCCTGGTCTCCTCTGTGTCTTGGCTGAATCTAAGAGAGGCTGGACCAGGGCTGGAGGATAGCAATTCACCCATACAGGAGCCATCTGACTGGACCTATTGGCTACCTGGACCGCCTCAGAGAAACAGCTGGTCAGATATACACCGTCCATGCTGAGCAGAACACAAGACCAGAACACAAGACTAGCCAGGCAGCAGGTAGCCTAGTGGTTAGAGCGTTGGACTAGTAACCGAAAGGTTGCAAGATCGTAATCCTCGAGCTGACAAGGTAAAAATCTGTCGTTCTACCCATGAACAAGGCAGTTAACCCACTGTTCCTAGGCCGTCATTGAAAACAAGAATTTGTTCTTAACTGACTTGCCTAGTTAAAGAAAGGTTGAAAAATATAAATAATATCACTGTATTCGAGGTACCACATTTTATGTCCTTGACGCCATAGGAGTCTACAGCCAAATTTGATATGAAATACGAAGGTTATCAAATAGCATTCTGGCGAATGACAAACAGTTCAGATTTAACAGAGAATGTATTCTACACAGCGATGGCAAGGAATACCTCACAGGACGTGAGCCAAGATTTAGAGTCAGAAAAACTCTGCAGCTCCACAAGAGCTTCTGCCTCTTTCACGCTTGGGATGGTTTCCATGGCAATTAGATCGGCCCCTGCTGTAACTAGATTTAGAGGCTTCGGTTTTTCCTGCCTCTCAGGCAAAGCCCTGGAGTGGGCCAATGCCGTATGGAGTGAGGGAGATGCGCCGTTGGACCATTACGCAGAGTTCACCCGCCGCTTTCGGGCAGTTTTCGACCACCCGCCTGAGGGACGAGCGGCAGGTGAACGTCTGTTCCACCTGAGGCAGGGGATGAGGAGCACGCAGGATTTCGCTTTGGACATCCGGACCCTGGCCGGCAGCACGGGATGGAACGACAGGGCCCTGATCGATCACTACCGGTGCAGTCTGCGCGAGGACGTCCGTCGGGACTTGGCCTGCCGAGACACCACCCTCACGTTGAACCAGCTGGTGGACCTGTCCATGCAGCTGGACAACCTGCTGGCCACCCGCGGACGTCCAGATCGGGGCCTGTCAGTTCCTTCCCCCAACACCTTCGCTCCGACACCCATGGAGCTGGGAGGTGCTGCGCTTAAGAAGACCCGGAGGAGGGGTCATTCCCTGCACCATCTGTGGCCGCAGAGGGCACACTGCTGGTCGGTGCTGGGGGGGTTTCTCAGGGAGTCGAGGCAGCAGGCAGGACCCCAGGTGAGTCGGCACCAGGCACACCCAGAGCCCCCTGTTTCTCACATGTATGTGTTTATTAAATTTCCTGAGTTTTCCCCGCATTCCCAGCGTAAGGCGCTCGTAGATTCAGGCGCAGCTGGGAATTTAATTGACCGTTCATTTGCCCATAGTTTAGGGATCCCCCTTGTTCCTGTGGATATGCCCTTCCCTGTGCACGCCCTAGATAGTCGACCATTAGGGTCAGGGCTGATTAGGGAGGCCACCGCTCCACTAGACATGGTTACGCAAGAGGGTCACAAGGAGAGAATCAGTCTCTTCCTTATTGATTCTCCTGCGTTTCCCGTGGTGCTGGGCCTACCCTGGTTGGCCTGTCATGACCCCACAATTTCGTGGCAACAGAGGGCTTTCAAGGGGTGGTCACGAGAGTGCTCAGGGAGGTGTGTAGGGGTTTCCATCGGTGCGACTACGGTGGAAAGTCCAGACCAGGTCTCCACCGTGCGCATCCCCTCAGAATATGCTGATTTGGCTCTCGCCTTCTGTAAGAAGAAGACGACTAAATTACCACCCCATCGACGGGGGGATTGTGCGATATATCTCCTGGTAGACGCAGCACTTCCCAGGAGTCACGTGTATCCTCTGTCACAGGAGGAAACGGCAGCTATGGAAACATATGTCTCCAAATCCCTGGGGCAGGGATACATTCGGCCCTCCACTTCACCTGCCTCCTCGAGTACATTTTTTGTGAACAAGAAAGATGGGAGTCTGCGCCCATGTATTGACTATCGAGGTATCAATCAAATCACTGTGAGGTACAGCTACCCACTGCCTCTCATATCCAGTGCGATCGAGCCAATGCACGGGGCGCGCTTCTTCACAAAATTGGATCTCAGGAGCGCTTACAACCTGGTGCGTATCTGGGAGGGGGACGAGTGGAAGACGGCATTTAGTACCACCTCAGGGCACTATGAGTACCTCGACGTGCCATACGGGTTGATGAATGCTCCATCAGTCTTCCAGGTCTTTGTTGACGAGATTTTCCGGGACCTGCACGGGCAGGGTGTAGTGGTGTATATCGACGACATTCTGATATACTCCGCTACACGCGCCAAGCATGTGTCCCTGGTGCGCAGGGTGCTTGGTCGACTGTTGGAGCATGACCTGTACGTCAAGGCTGAGAAATGCCTGTTCTACCAACAGCCCGTCTCCTTCCTAGGGTACCGCATTTCCACCTCAGGGGTGGAGATGGAGAGTGACCACATTTCAGCCGTGCGTAATTGGCTGACTCCCACCACGGTAAAGGAAGTGCAGCGGTTTCTAGGGTTTGCCAACTAGTACCGGAGGTTTATCCAGGGTTTTGGTCAGGTAGCAGCTACCATTACCTCACTGCTGAAGGGGGGACCGGTACGGCTGCAGTGGTCGGCTGAGGCGGACAGGGCTTTTGGTTACCTGAAGACTCTGTTTACCTCGGCTCCCATGTTGGCTCATCCGGATCCCTCTTTGGCATTCATAGTGGAGGTGGACGCGTCCGAGGCTGGGATAGGAGCCGTGCTCTCTCAGCGCTCGGGCACGCCACCAAAGCCCCGCCCCTGTGCTTTTTTTTTAAAAAAGAAACTCAGCCCGGCGGACTGACTATGATGTGGGGGACCGGGAGCTGTTGTCAAGGCTCTGAAGGCGTGGAGACATTGAATTGAGGGGGCTAAACACCCTTTTCTCATCTGGATGGACCACCGCAATCTGGAGTACATCCGGGCGGCGAGGAGACTGAACCCTCACCAGGCAAGGTGGGCCATGTTCTTTACCTGTTTTGTTTTCACTCTGTCCTACAGACCAGGTTCCCAGAATGCTAAGGCAGACGCACTGTCCTGAATGTATGACACAGAGCAGCGGTCCATGGATCACACTCCCATACTTCCGGCCTCTTGCCTGGTGGCACCGGTCGTGTGGGAGCTGGACGCGGACATCGAGCGGGAGCTACGTACAGAGCCCACTCCCCCCCGGTATCCAGCTGGGCGCCTGTACGTACCGTCTGCCGTCCGCGACCGTTTGATCTATTGGGCCACAACACATCACCCTCCTCCGGTCACCTTGGCATCGGTCGGATGGTGCGTTGCCTTAGTGGGAAGTACTGGTGGTCCACCTTGGTCAAGGACGTGAGGGTTTATGTTTCCTCCTGCTCGGTGTGTGCCCAGTGCAAGGCTCCCAGGCACCTGTCCAGAGGGAAGTTACAACCCCTACCTGTTCCACAACGGCCGTGGTCGCACCTGTCGGTGGACTTCCTGACAGATCTTCCTCCCTCACAGGGCAACACCACGATCCTGGTCGGTGTCGGCGCGCAGCTGGAGCCGCGCGTCAAGGGGGGGGGGTCTGCTGCATTTAGAAATCCATGTTGCCCCTCCTTTGTCATTAGGTTTTATAATGATACTGGAGTCATTTTTCAGTTCTATAAGAGATTATTTCTCTGCTTTGGACATATTGTGGAATACCTTGTATACTTTTTTCTTAGCCAGGAGATTATGTACATCTTTTCTCAACTAGGCGGCAATATGTTTCAAGAGAGGGATTTATTTTGGGTGGTAGAAATGTGCTTTTCCTCTTTTAAAATATGTATTTTCACTTGTCATGTCCTCAGGGCGAGAGTCAGGGTATCAATGAGGAAAAACATTAGCACTATTTCCTGTCTGGTTACTAATATCGATCAATAGATTAACATTGGCAGGTGCATATGGAGCAACCCCATTATCCAAAAAAAACAAAATGTAATCTCAAACTGCGGGAAAACTTTTAAAAGTCTATAACTGTATCAAATTTATTGGCCTGTGATGTTGGGACAAATGATAGCCCCTTACCTAGGGCAGATGAACATGTATCAGACAGGAAATAGTGTTGGACAAGTTAATTACCATGTCTTGCTCCATGTATGTGTCTGCTGGGCTATTAACAAACCTGTCACCCTGTCCGTCCCTCTGTCCACAGGTGAGTCTGTTAGACTATAGAACTCAAGAGCAACACATTAACAAACCTGTCACCCTGTTGTCAGCTATCTGCAGACTTTCTTCGGCTATATTTTTTGGGGGAACGACCAAATTCAATAAAGTTTTATATAAACAACTCATTATCATTTTTTTATTTTAAGATTATACAAAACAACTTTTTCACAGCGTGTTTGTCATGTTGGTCATTTTTACTAGCTTCTGTCTGTGATAACTTAAACATCCAGACAAATACACTTAGTCTAAAATAAATACAAGTCTAATGCCCAGAGTGAATATATTTGTATTCATGTATGTCATACAGGTGTCTCAACTAAAACATATATCACAGACAAGATTAAAGAATGGCACAAAGTAAATACAAGTCAGTGATTGCATCCGTAGCAGTTTGTATGAATTGAAGTGGTTACATACAATGAATGTTGACAGAATGGCTGTGAGACAGACTGTTGCTGTACTCCCAGGTAAGGACCTTGCTTCTGGAACCCCTGAAGACTCCCAGTATTCAGTCAGGGAGCTGTGAAGATGTGTGTCATTCCACAGCATGCAGTGGCCTGATAGGGAGATGACAAATAAATGCATTATGTACCTTTCATGTTCACTGTACATGTTGCTGAACAATTCAACCCTTTTGTTAGTGTCATTGATATGGAAATGCGCATACTCAGTTCATAAGCATTGACTGTAATACCTCTGGGGTCCTGTGGTGAACGACAGGGATTGGACAACAGCTTTCTTCCCAGCCTGTATTGTCAAACTGTCTTCAGAGTAGGACTAGTGATCTAGGACCAGCCCCCCCCATCAATGTAATCATTCAATGTGATATAAAAGGCAAAACTGATAAGAAATCAGTACTCCTACACTGAGATGCTTAGTGAATACGAAGCATAGTTACCCATCGTGCCACAAAAGCCGCGGCCCTTGCAGAGCAAGAGGAACAACTACTTCAAGGTCTCAGAGCGAGTGACGTCACCCAATTGAAACGCTATTAGCGCGCACCACCGCTAACTAACTAGCCATTTCACATCGGTTACACATGCTGCCCTGGTTTGTCTGCATGCTACCCTGGTCTGTCTGCATGCTGCCCAGGTCTGTCTGCATGCTGCCCAGGTCTGTCTGCATGCTGCCCTGGTCTGTCTGCCCTGGTCTGTCTGCATGCTGCCCAGGTCTGTCTGCCCTGGTTTGTCTGCATGCTGCCCTGGTCTGTCTGCCCTGGTTTGTCTGCATGCTGCCCTGGTCTGTCTGCCCTGGTTTGTCTGCATGCTGCCCTGGTCTGTCTGCATGCTGCCCAGGTCTGTCTGCATGCTGCCCTGGTCTGTCTGCATGCTGCTTTCTAGTGATCCAACTCCTCTCTTCATCTGAAATGCAACAACACCAAAGACATGAATAAGAATTAGCCTAGTCAGTCAGTAACTTAGTTAACAAATGAAACACTTATGCTAATGTGCGCACGCCTATTCAGCCAAATTTATACCAAATGAAATCAAGAGGGGCATTTTTCTTGCCAACTTTTTCAGTCACTAGAGCATCAATAAACAGGTAGGGGGGAAAAAAGTAGTTTTTACAAAAATTGTTCAGTTGTTATTTTCCAGAACCCTAACTACAGTCCACTGAGCTAGCTAAGGTGGTGAACTCACTGAGCTAGCTAAGGTGGTGAACTCACTGAGCTAGCTAAGGTGGTGAACTCACTGAGCTAGCTAAGGTGGTGAACTCACTGAGCTAGCTAAGGTGGTGAACTCACTGAGCTAGCTAAGGCGGTGAACTCACTGAGCTAGCTAAGGAGGTGAACTCACTGAGCTAGCTAAGGCGGTGAACTCACTGAGCTAGCTAAGGCGGTGAACTCACTGAGCTAGCTAAGGCGGTGAACTCACTGAGCTAGCTAAGGCGGTGAACTCACTGAGCTAGCTAAGGCGGTGAACTCACTGAGCTAGCTAAGGCGGTGAACTCACTGAGCTAGCTAAGGCGGTGAACTCACTGAGCTAGCTAAGGCGGTGAACTCACTGAGCTAGCTAAGGCGGTGAACTCACTGAGCTAGCTAAGGTGGTGAACTCATGCTGATGGTGGGAGTTAGGTTACTTTCCTTCAGCAGTTTTGTTTTTTAGCTATTGGCATTTTTTTTTTTAAATCAACTTTATCAATCAGATGGATAGCTTAGCAAATACAACTATTTGTTCTCCCCTCGCATGTAAAGATGCCTGATACAGCTTGCCAGTAGCTAGTAAAGTAGCATGAACTAGTGAGAAGCCAGCTAGAGTTAATGGCTTTTACCAAAACATGTACAGTGCATTCGGGAAAGTATTCAGACCTCTTGACTTTTTCCACATTTTTGTTAGGTAACAGCCTTATTCTAAAATGGATTTAATAGTTTTTCCCCCTTCTCAATCAATATACACACAATACCCCATATTGTGTGTGATGAGGGGAAAATAATTTACAACATTTTAGAATTAAGTTGTAACGTAACAAAATGTGGAAAAAGGGAAGAGGTCTGAATACTTTCCGAATCCACTGTACATGTATAAAAGAGGCAATTACCTTCAAACAGATCATTTGTTTTATTCTACGACGTTTACATGTATAAAAAAGAGGCAATTACTTTCAAGCAGATCATTTGTTTTATTCAAGGACTTCAGGCCATGGAGTAATAGCTATTTGTTCGTAGAACCTGCGTCTTCACCAGAGTCTTCTGCCTCGTTCACAAAAAACTGGACTCTCGGAAGAAAAAAAATCGATTTGAATGGTCGTTCACATCGGAATCCGAACTCGGGCCTCTTTTCAGAGCTCCGACCTGTAGATCACTGACGTCATGACGTCGTGTTTTCCGAGTTCCCAGAACGAAACGCGGCATTAACCAGCTACAAAAAAAAGACACTTCCGGTTGTAGCTGTACTCCAATCTAGTCACAACTAGAGAGGAAGAGGAGGAAGACAGAGAGGAACCAACTCGGCGGAAAATATGTCTCCGTCCAGCGGGTGGCGGTTTTTTCCTTGTTTCGCCTTCCCAGGCAAGGAGTTTTTGTAATGGAGGTCCATGAGAAAGTGTTGAAATTGGTCAACAACAAAACAATTAATGTCTCATGTTTGCTAAGTGAGGTTTATTTGATCTAGTAGAAGGTTCGTAATGCTTAAGTTGTAACGAGAGTGTACTGATTTGAGAAAAAAACACTTTATATTGGTTGTTTCGAGATGACTATGCATATTCATGACATGGGGCTAGTAAGCATATTATCTTACTAACTGCTTTGCTTTATCTTGACCAGGTCGCAGTTGTAAATGAGAACTTGTTCTCAACTTGCCTACCTGGTTAAATAAAGGTGAAATCAAAAATAAAACATTTTTAAAAAGTCTCTATTCTTTGAATACAGGCGGGTGACCTCAACTACCCTCATCGAATATTCAAATAAGGATTACAATAATGAGAATAATGAGATGTATCCAACAATTCAAAGAAAGGAAAGGCTGGAGCTAGATTGCCCGCTATGTTGCTTTGTGAACTTCCATTGTTAGGGCGGAGATAGATGTATCTTGTCAGTATATTGTAACGACCCGGTATTGTGTTCTGTGTTCGTGGGTGTGTTATGGTTCTCATGGCTACTAGCAGGGGTTGAATGTGTCAGGACAGAGGGAAAGGGTGGGGGGTATGATGGGTAATCCCGCGGGATTTGGAAATGCATAAATAGGGATTACTGTCTCATCTCTCTCTCTCTTTCTGTTCGGGCCTTGATCTGTTCTTATGGGGGTGACCCTCAACCCGACATGGTGTAATTGTGTACGTTCGGCATTTAGCGGCGTGGGCTGTGGCCACAACAATAGCCCAGTTTAGGAATAAACCTGTGTTCTGACCTGCACACCTAGAGTCCGTCTCTTTTCCTTTTATGACCCAGCCGGGTCATTACAATATCAATATATATATTTCTACTTTACACACTCATCTACTGTCAAATCTACCATTCCAGTGTTTTAATTGCAATATTGTATTTACTTCGCCACCATGGCCTATTTATTGCCTTTACCTCCCTTATCTCACCTCATTTGCTCACATTGTATATAAACTTATTTTTCTACTGTATTATTGACTGTATGTTTGTTTTACTCCATGTGTAACTCTGTTGTTGTATGTTGTCGAACTGCTTTGCTTTATCTTGGCCAGGTCGCAATTGTAAATGACAACTTGTTCTCAACTGGCCTACCTGGTTAAATAAAGGACTTGTTCTCAACTGGTCTACCTGGTTAAATAAAGGTGAAATAAAATAAATAAATAATATATCAGTTGCTAATTCTGTGTAAATGTAATGTTATATATTTGTGTATTTGTAGCTCTAAAAGTCCCCTCTTTGCCCGTGTTGCTATGGTGATAAAGGTTGTTAAACGACGTTACCTAGCTAATGTTAGCAACACGACCGGTCATCTTCGGGAAAGGTAATTTAGCGCTAGCGATGCTGTGTCTTCATTATTTTATGAATGTAGTTAATACAAAAGTATTTGCTAGATCTTTTTTGTTGTTGTTGATGTTTTACGATGACATGTATTTTAGGTAGCTAGATGGGTTATCAGTGAACTGTTAGCGAAGTAAACTGCTATAACGTAGACTGACATTCACTCTTGACTCTCACTCGTGTGGTTGAGGAAGATACAGACAGGCGGGGTGTAATTTGGTTGTTATTGTGACATCCAACAACCTAGAAAAAGTAGCTTAGTCTGTTGACATAGTTGGCTAGCTACGTTAGACTAAATCGCTTGATATCATTGGTTTCCCTACCGACAGATGGTGGAATTCCCCCACAATGCGTTTGTCCAGGATGTGTGGTGGTCAGAAATGGAATAGAGTGGAGGCATGTTTGTTCTATTAATTAGATTGTCTATTTCTAACTAACGTCGAACAATATTCATCCTCTATAACTACCATGAAGGCATCTGTGAGGAGAGGATGGTTTTAGGGCAATTCCATGTTAACAGAATGATGCAGATTACAGATTTTTCACTTTTTAAAATGTATGCCAAACAAAACAATTATTGTTGCAAAGTTAAACCAACCATTCAACTCTGTTCACAAGGATGAATTTTAACATACATTTTAAAGTGAAACATCTGAGTCTCCGCAGCATTCTGTTACCATGGAATTTTGTCTTTCATATTATTTTCCATGGCTGGCCTCATCCTTCCTTGTCCAACTGGGACATCAGTACAGCAAGTATGACACAGTTTGAGATAAACTGATTTAAAATTAGGCTTGCCTGTCAAGCAATCAGTTAACCAACTCTGTGTGATAACGCACTGACTGTATCAAATGCAACAGGTGTGTTTAGTGTGAAATCCTTACTAATGAGCTCTTCCCAACAATGCAGTTAAACAAAATAAATAATAATAAGACATTACTAAAATACACTGAAATGTAGATATATACAGGGAGCACCAGATCAATGTGCTGAGGTATGAGCTATATACAGTTGAAGTTGGAAGTTTACATACACCTTAGCCAAATACATTTAAACTCAGTTTTTCACAATTCCTGACATTTAATCCTAGTAAAAATTCCCTGTCTTAGGTCAGTTAGGATCACCACTTTATTTTAAGAATGTGAAATGTCAGAATAATAGTAGAGAGAATGATTTATGTCAGCTTTTATTTCTTTCATTACATTCCCAGTGGGTCAGAAGTTTACATGCACTCAATTAGTATTTGGTAGCATTGCCTTTAAATTGTTTAATTTGGGTCAAACGTTTCGGGTAGCCTTCCACAAGCTTCCCACAATAAGTTGGGTGAATTTTGTCCCATTCCTCCTGACAAAGCTGGTGTAACTGAGTCAGGTTTGTAGGCCTCCTTGCTCGCACACGCTTTTTCAGTTCTGCCCACAAATTTTCTATAGGATTGAGGTCAGGGCTTTGTGATGGCCACTCCAATATCTTGACTTTGTTGTCCGTAAGCCATTTTGCCACAACTTTGGAAGTATGCTTTGGGTCATTGTCCATTTGGAAGACTGATTTGTGACCAAGCTTTAACTTCCTGACTAATGTCTTGAGATGTTGCTTCAATATATCCACAGAATTTTCCTCCCTCATAATGCCATCTATTTTGTGAAGTGCACCAGTCTCTCCTGCAGCAAAGCACCCCCACAACAAGATGCTGCCACCCCCGTGCTTCACGGTTGGGATGGTGTTCTTCGGCTTGCAAGCGTCCCCCTTTTCTTCCAAAAATAACGATGGTCATTATGGCCAAACAGTTCTATTTTTGTTTCATCAGACCAGAGGACATTTCTCCAAAAAGTACGATCTTTGTCCCCATGTGCAGTTGCAAACTGTAGACTGGCTTTTTTATGGCGGTGGCTTCTTCCTTGCTGAGCAGCCTTTCAGGTTATGTTGATATAGGACTCGTTTTACTGTGGATATAGATAATTTTGTACCTGTTTCCTCCAGCATCTTCACAAGGTCCTTTGCTGTTGTTCTGGGATTGATTTGCACTTTTCGCACCAAAGCACGTTCATCTCTAGGAGACAGAACGCATCTCCTTCCTGAGCGGTATGACGGCTGCGTGGTCCCATGGTGTTTACACTTGCGTACTATTGTTTGTACAGATGAACGTGGTACCTTCAGGCATTTTGAAATTGCTCCCAAGGATGAACCAGACTTGTGGAGGTCTACAATTTTTTTCCTGAGGTCTTGGCTGATTTCTTTTGATTTTCCCATGATGTCAAGCAAAGAGGCAATGAGTTTGAAGGTAGGCCTTGAAATACATCCACAGGTACACCTCCAATTGACTCAAATTATGTCAATTAGCCTATCAGAAGGTTCTAAAGCCATGACATCATTTTCTGTAATTTTCAAAGCTGTTTAAAGGCACAGTCAACTTAGTGTATGTAAACTTCTGAACCACTGGAATTGTGATACAGTGAATTATAAGTGAAATAATCTGTCTGTAAACAATTGTTGGAAAAATGACTTGCGTCATGCTCAAAGTAGATGTCCTAACCGACTTGCCAAAACTATAGATTGTTAACAAGAAATTTGTGGAGTGGTTAAAAAACGAGTTTTAATGACTTCAACCTAAGTGTATGTAAACTTCTGACTTCAACTGTATGTACATGAAGGCAGGGTAAAGTGACTAGGCATCAGGATAGATAATAATAAGGTATTTGACGTAGATATGTAGATGAAGGCAGGGTAAAGTGACTAGTCATCAGTGTGTATTATATGCATGTGTGCATTTCGAACTGGTGACCTTTCGTTTACTGGCCCGACGCTCTAACCGCTAGGCTGCCTGACGCCTGTGTGTGTGGCGTCGGTGTGTGTGTGTGTGGCGTCGGTTTGTGTGTGATGTGTGTGAGTGGACAAAACATTAAGAGCACCTTCAGAATATTGAGTTGCCCTCAGACTAGCCTCAATTTGTCAGGGGATGGACTCTACAAGGTGTTCAATCAATAAATCAAATGTATTTATAAAGCCCTTCATACATCAGCTGATGCCACAAAGTGCTGTACAGTAACCTAAAACCCCAAACAGCAAACAATGCAGGTGTGGAAGCAAAAAGTTAAAAGTGTTCCAGAAGGATAGTGGTCCATGTTAACTCCACTACTTCCAACAGTTGTGTCAAGTTGACTGGATGTCCTTTGGGTGGTGGATCATTTTTGATACACACAGGAAACTGTTGAGTGAAACCCAGCAGCGTTGCAGTTCTTGACACAGTCCCCTTTTTTCTTTTCTTTTTTTACGTAGTGGCGCAGCCAGTCCACAAGGTGGCGCAGTGCCCCTCTTACATTCTTTGTGGAGCTCTGTGCCTGATACAGAGGTCATGGATGGCAGGGAGCTCGGATGATTTACTGGGCCTTCCGTACGGCACCACCCTCTTTGCGATCGAGGGTGGTAACAGTTGCCATACCAAGTGTTGATGCAGCCAGTCAAGATTCTTTCAATGGTGCAGCTGTAGAAACTTTTTGAGGATCTGAGGGCCCATGCCGGGGGGGGGGGGGGAAGAGGCACTGTTGTGCTCTCTTCACGACTGTGCGGAGGTGTGAACCATATTAAGTCCTTAGCGTCGCCAAGGAAAGTGAAGCTCTCCACTACAACTCGTCAATGTGGATGGGGGGCGTGCTCCCCCTGTTTCCTGTAGTCCGCTCCTTGGTCTTACTGATGTTGAGGGAGAGGTTGTCCTGGCACCACAGGCCATGTCTCCTGCCTCGCTGTAGGCTGTCTCGTCGGTGATCAGGCCTACCACCGTCGTGGTGTCAGGAAACTTGATGATGGTGTTGGAGTCGTGCGTTGCCACGAAGTCGTGGGTGAACGGGGAGTACGAGAGGGTGTACTCCCCCCAGGATGATTGTAGACTAGCTCAGAAGCACGTTGACACACTAATGAATATGCTCACAGTGGCCCAGATTCACAGTGTCTCGGAGTACTGAGCTGGCCCAGATTCACAAAGTGTCTCGGAGTACTGAGCTGGCCCAGATTCACAAAGTGTCTCGGAGTACTGATCTGGCCCAGATTCACAAAGTGTCTCGGAGTACTGAGCTGGCCCAGATTCACAAAGTGTCTCGGAGTACTGAGCTGGCCCAGATTCACAAAGTGTCTCGGTGTAGGAGTACTGAGCTGGCCCAGATTCACAAAGAGTCTCGGAGTAGGAGTACTGAGCTGGCCCAGATTCACAAAGAGTCTCGGAGTAGGAGTACTGAGCTGGCCCAGATTCACAAAGCGTCTCGGAGTACTGAGCTGGCCCAGATTCACAAAGAGTCTCGGAGTAGGAGTACTGAGCTGCGATCAAGTCGGCATTTTATCTCATAATGAATAGGACTGAGGCACCCGATATTTAGGTCAGCCCCTCCTACTTTGAGACGCTTTGTGACCTCAGACCAATATCATTTTCTAAAACAAATTTATTTGCTCCATTGCCATGATGTAAGCAGCATTTTGTATTACTTGACTGTGTAACAATTGTTGCCTATTGCCTCACTGTACGTGATTCATTATGTGAGGAATATTGATCTGCTTTAGTTTAGTGCAGGCAGCAACAGGAGATGTTTCCATTGATAGTACTGTGGGACAGCAGGTGTCTGAGATGAAGGCCCTGCCCTGCTCTGCGTGGCTGCAGACCACATGGATCTAGTGATCAGAACTTGGCCTGGCTAGCACAGCTGTTTAGTTTTAGTTCAGTGATTCAGTTTGGAGAGGACACACAGGCCTACAAAATCCATACCTTCTGTAAAGTCATTGATCCTGTCAATTCAACAGCTCTAGTTATGATTAATTAGTCAGTGATGATTCACTGTTTTGAACACAAAGGCTATCTTCAGTGTTATGTTAGCAGGTACTTTGACCCAATCTGAAGGAAATTACAGATTTTAATCGAATGCCTTGAACTGTGTAACCTGTGGGCCATAAAGCAGATTACATTCACTACACTAGCATCTCATATTTATGATCCCAACAACGGAATTTTTTTATCAAATCCAGTCCTGTGACTTCTGCCATATTTTTACTCCCTCTGCCATAATCTTCATTTGTCTCCCTCTGCCATAGTAAAACCAAGGATAGATAGATTGTGTCCTTGGATAAACTCTCCCCTGTGTGAGGCATGGATTATTTTATTTTTTTCTCTCCCCAATCTCGAAATCTTGTCTCATCGCTGCAACTCCCCAACGTCTCGGTAGGTGAAGGTCGAGTCATGTGTCCTCCGAAACCGCGCTTCTTAACACCCGCCCGCTTAACCAGGAACCCAGCCGCACTAATATGTCGGAGGAAACACCGTTCAACTGACGACTGAGGTCAGCCTGAAGGTGCCCGGCCCGCCACAAGGAGTCGCTAGAGCGCTATGAACCAAGTCAAGCCCCCCTGGCCAAACCCTCTCCTAACCCGGACGACACTGTGCCAACTGTGCGCTGCCCTATGGGACTCCCGATCACGGCCGGTTGTGATACAGCCCGGGATCAAACCCGGGTCTGTAGTGGCGCCTCTAGTACTGCGATGCAGTGCCTTAGACCGCTGCGCCACTCGGGAGTCCAGAGGAACGGATTCTTGATCTACCTAATGTTGGAAAGCGATTCGATGTTCCAAACATATTGTTCATCATGTCTGCTGCAGAGGGACAAGAGAGAGCAATGAGAAAGCACAGTTTGATCAGTCACGGAAATGAATGATGAAAACATGTTGTCTCAGCAGCTAAAAACAAGATGGAGAACAAGGTAGAGTGAGAAAAATCGGAGCTTTGACAGAGTCACAGCCGACCAGCACTAGCTCATGTATGCATAGTCACTTTAACCATATCTACATGTACATACTACCTCAATCAGCCTGACTAACCGGTGTCTGTATGTAGCCTTGCTACTTTTATAGCCTCGCTACTGTATATAGCCTCTCTACTGTATGTAGCCTCGCTACTGTATATAGCCTCTCTACTGTATATAGCCTGTCTTTTTACTGTTGATTTTATTTCTTTACTTACCTATTGTTTACCTAATAACTTTTTTGCGCTATTGGTTAGAGCCTGTAAGTTAGCATTTCTCTGTAAGGTCTACACCTGTTTGTATTCGGCGCACGTGACAAATAAACTTTGATTTGATGTTAATTACCTTCTTTTTTTTCAGAGAGAAAATCGATACCTGATGTTAAAAAAAAAATGGATATATCGTCACAAAGAATATATACTGTATCAATTTCCCCCCATCACTAGATATTACCTGCACTTCCTATTCAGCCTTCCAATCTACCATTCCAGTGTTTTACTTGCTATACTTTATTTACTTTGCCACTATGGCCTATTTTGCCTTTACCTCCATTATCTCACATCATTTGCTCACATTGTATATAGTCTTATTTTTTTTCTACTGCATCATTGATTGTATGTTTTTACTCCATGTGTAACTCTGTGTTTTTGTATGTTGTCGAACTGCTTTGCTTTATCTTGGCCAGGTCGCAATTGTAAATGAGAACTTGTTCTCAACTTGCCTACCTGGTTAAATAAAGGTGAAATAAAATAAATAAATAAATGTCATAGCTTAGCAGCTTTCCAAATGCAAAGGTTGATATTACTTTGGTGTATAGTGACAGAGATGATGGCTTCCAGACTGTGTTTGTAAAGAGGACTTTTTTTTTTGTCAGCTGAGCTCTGTCACCACCATGCTGATGATGGCAAGGGTAGTAAAAATAGCCTCCCCAACTCTATTTGTCCTCTCAAGTCAAAAACAAGACTAACAATGATGGCTAAACACTGAATGTACGAAAGACAAATACTGTATAGTGGACCATCTTGAATAATTGAACATTGTCGTGATAGACCTTCATTTGTAATTCTTCAAGCTAAACAGATTTAATGATCTATAAGCACAACAACAACACTTGTTACAGAATATTTTACATAGAAATAATAGTCATGCTAATGACTATTTGTCATTTAACCAAAAGATCGCAGACGAGACAAAAAAAAATTCAACATCCCCTTTTTTGTTTTTAAGGGTGGGAGGTTACCGTGGTAACGCGACTCTTCGGACCGATACGCCGGAAGAGAGAGGAAAGATAGCGGAAGTGGATGATGATGAGTTCAAATCAAGCAGCGCCTCAAGTAAAGTTGGTGAAGACGAATGTTCTGAATGGACAACAGTAGTATCGAAAATAGAAACAGAAAAGGAAATTGTGTAAAATTGGAGTGGAGGATATGTCTAATGAATGATACTTAATCAATTGTTGGGATTTGTTTGTTGAGTAAAGATGCATATCTGGGAGACCTGTTTGATGTGGAGAAGTATGCACTGGGAAAAGTAAAGTCTGTCAGAGTGACCAGGAGTGGTCTTTTATTTTTGATTCATTGTATTTCTGAAGAACTGAGAAAGATTGCAATGGGCCTCAAATGAATCCGGACAACAGAAGTTTTATGTTTTGAACTTCAGCGGGGTAGAGACACCCGTCAAAGGAGTCATTCTCAGGGGTGACGACGGATGTTCAGGTTGAATCCCTGAAAATATTTCCTGGTGTGGTTGGTGTCCGGCGTCTGACCCGCTGGGTGACCGGAGGAAAAGAGGAAAGTCTGTCGGTCCTGTTTGTTTGTTGATAAAGAACAAATAACTGCACATGTGAAGCTTGGTTATGTAAGATGCACTGTAAGAGTTTATGTCCCCAAACCACTGCAGTGTAAGAACTATAAAGGATTTGGTCCTGTTTCAAGTGTGTGCAGACGGACAGAGCAAGAATGGTGTGTAGAAGGACGACGGTGTTGTAATTGTGGTTTGGATCATGATACCAGAGTTCCTGGAGTGCCCTGTAAGGGTGAAGGAGATTGAGGTGACAAATGTTAGAGCGGTCAATTGAATCTCCTATGCAGAGGCGATTAAATTAATTGAGTAAACAAGTGATGTTAGTGAAGATATGGTAGTGGACTCACCACAGCCTGTAGTAAACGTTTGCTGTCAGTCAAAAGATACCTTGTGTGTTAAAAAGGTGGATTTTGTGGCGTTCATTGCCACAGTTGTAAACTGTACGGCACAAGTCTCAAAGAAATCTAAGAAACTGGACATTATTGTGTCTTTACGGCAGAAAGTTTTTTTGGGGGACTTAAGAATTTTACATCTTGCAAGACTTACAAGGGGTACTGGCGCCGGAAGACCCGCCCGGTTTACCTTGAGCCCGTAGGGATCAGATCTGCTTGATTTTAGTTTTGTTATTACATTTTTTTGCTTGGTCGTTTTTTGGGGGTATTTTGTTCCATTTTTGGGTTTCTATCCCGCACAGTAGGTGGCGGAATGCTCATTAAATTGTGCGATCGCCAATATACCATAGAAGAAGGTAACGCGACTCGAGTCATGTTTTTTTGCTTGAGTCTGACTAGTAGCCGCATTGTCTTCTTTCACTCAGCTCTTCAGATGCATACAGCCCCCAGCCAAGTAGGATAGGCTATAGGATTGGTAGTTCTTTGACTTTGTGCGATTTTAATTTACCAGCTATGAAACAAAACAACAGAAATACTTTAAAAACATCTACTGTAGCATTTATTTTACTATAAATGTGATCATACTTAACTTTTTATTCACAAATGCGAGTGAAATGCCCTGACCATCCGCAACGTGGTTGGTGAAATAGACATCTTTACCCACCAATTCCAAAATCTACCCGCATTTGACAGGTGTTAATTTTAGGCCCTGTCTATAAGGTCAGTTCAGTGTCCTCCTGCACAGTTGTACCGTAAACTGTTTACCTATGTTAGTGTCCTGTACCCTAAACCCTTGTATCCTGCATCCTTAACCTGTGTTAGATCACTGTCTTGTTTCTCTCAGGAGGAGCTGTTTTCCTTCCTGGCAGAGTGATATGACTCAAGTATTGCTCTCCTGAGTCGTTATCAGCTGCTGTTCTACCAGAAAGATGGCTCTGTGGAGATGGTAAGCATTAGGCAAGATAATCACATGACCCATGGGAGTAGACAGGCCAGGGGCTGAATGTGGGGAGGATACTGATACAAGAGGATGTTTTGACGATTGTGAGCACCAAAAGTGTCTTTTGTCCTTTTCTACTTGCCCTTTTTTTCAATCTCGACTACACATTGTCCTCTAAATTGTCCTCTAAATATTTCCTGAGCTTCAGCCTTGTACGATTTATAAACGGTGTAAAGTGTACTCTGAAGCTACTTTAAAGAGTAACTGAAGGAAAACTTCTCTGGTGGAAAACGGCTTGTGACATCGACATTAGTCACATTTATTCTGTCAAAATTTACTACAAACTTTAAATAGGGTAATTTTCAGTCTCATCCAAAATGTTGATTTGCAAGATAATTTGGAAAACATGGTATGTCAAATCAAATCAAATCAAATTTATTTATATAGCCCTTCGTACATCAGCTGAAATCTCAAAGTGCTGTACAGAAACCCAGCCTAAAACCCCAAACAGCAAGCAATGCATGTGAAAGAAGCACGGTGGCTGGGAAAAACTCCCTAGGAAAAACTCCTGAGAAAGGCCAAAAACCTAGGAAGAAACCTAGAGAGGAACCAGGCTATGAGGGGTGGCCAGTCCTCTTCTGGCTGTGCCGGGTGGATATTATAACAGAACATGGTCAAGATGTTAAAATGTTCGTAAATGACCAGCATGGTCAAATAATAATAATCATAGTAGTTGTCGAGGGTGCAACAAGCACGTCCAGTGAACAGGTCAGGGTTCCGTAGCCGCAGGCAGAACAGTTGAAACTGGAGCAGCAGCATGGCCAGGTGGACTGGCCATGCTGCTTGTCCCAAAGCCACTCCTGTGTCACCGAATGAAGGGTACTGTAATAGATTTCCTTGGCTTGGGTTTGTTTCAATCTTACCTACAGTTGACAGCATCCAAGTAATCATCAATTCTGAGCACAGCTGCACTCGACCAGATCGTAATGGTCAATTTGGTTTGACATTCAATATCCCTTCGGGGATAGTTAGGGACCATCAGTAAATTACAAAATGTACAGTGGGACAATATTTTTACATGTCAATAGTTCCAAATTTCAATGACTTAACCTCAAAACCAACTATAAATAGTAGAAATTAATATACAATTATTGAAAACATTTAAGAACTAAAATATGTGCAACGTAAAACGTGACAATATTTTTATATTCTGTAATTTATTGACGGTCCCTAACTAGCTCCAGTGCTAGGCTCTCCAAGGTCAAACCAACTGTGCCACGGTCGCACTCCGGCCGGCTGAAGCTAATTGGTGAAAGAAGTTGACTAGCTAATCTAGGCTACTTTCAGACAAGACCTGGTTAGACTGTTTCAAGTCATCTAGAGACACCTACATCAAAGCACACCTCCAAGACCCAAATCTCATTCTGTCGCATTTCCTAATAAGGGGAATTGAAACAGAGGCTAAATCGGGAAGTTCAGCCCCCCTTTAAATACATAAAAGTGAATAGTAACATAAAAAAAGTAGCCTTTTTTTCTGACAATGTAGCAGTATCCAGGGAACAAACCAGGGTATCACGTCCAGATACATGTAAACACCCTGAAGTTGTCCCTTCAACTTGATGTTGATGGGCGTTTACATGTTGCAACACTGATGCTGAAGGGACAACGTCAGGGTGTTTACATGTAACATACAAAGTGCATGTCCTTCTTGTTCACAAGATATGCCCATTTTGATAGATTCCTCGGAGAAAACTAGTGGCTCAATAATGTCTCTGTATTTTTCCTCAGTGAATGCTCAGGTCTTGTGTTATTTTTTATTTTTTTTGGGGGGGGGGGGGATTCGCTAGAAATGTGGGTTTTGTTTTCTTTCCAGTTTGATGTGAAAAAACCAGCGCACCTTCTTGAGGAGGACCAAATGCCATGACCTTCACCAGCAGGACCTCTTTCTGGGGGGAACCGTGTGAATGTGTTCTCCCACCAGCTCAATCTGATTGTATATGGGGGACCAGTATACAGGAAACAAGCTCGGCAGCAAGTAAGACAGGTATGTGTGGTTCAATGCTTCCCATCTAAAAGGCTGAGAAAGATAGCATGCTGTTTAACTTTCCATCTATTTTGTGTGTGTGTGTTTGTGTGTGTTCTTCTCTCTGCTCCTCTGATAGATGGACGGACCATGAGAACACATTGATTTGACCTCTAACCTGCTCACCCAGGGGCTGCTGTTGTCATGTGACAGAGAGATCATTCATATGCACTGCACAGTTCAGTTTGGACGTTCGTGTTTCTACTGCTGATTGACACAGAAGTGAATGTATGCTTTCTTCAATGTCTTTAAATCAAGTTATACGTCTCAAAGATCCATTCAAATTACAGGGATTTTTCTGAAAATTATTTAGACCCCTTGACTTTTCCAACATTTTGTTAACGTTACAGACTTATTCTAAAATGGATTAAATAACAAAAAAATCCTCGTCCGTCTACACACAATATCCCATAATGACAAAGCAAAAACAGGTTTTGAAATTTCTGCAAACGCATAAAAAAAAACACACCTTATTTACATAAATATTCTGACCCTTTGCTATGAGACTTGAAATTAAGCTCAGGTGCATCCTGTTTCCATTGATTATCGTTAAGATGTTTCTACAACTTGATTGGAGTCCACCTGTGGTAAATTCAATTGATTGGACATGATTTGGAAAGGCATACACCTGTCTATAAGGTCCTACAGTTGACAGTGCATGTCGGAACAAAAACCAAGCCATGAGGTTGAAGGAATTGTCTGTAGGGCTCTGAGACAGGATTGTGTCGAGGCACAAATCTGGGGAAGGGTACCAAAAAATGTCTGCAGCATTGAAGGTCCCCAAGAACACAGTGGCCTCCATTATTCTTAATTGGAAGAAGTTTGGAACCACCAAGACTCTTCCTAGAGCTGGACGCCCGGCCAAACTGAGCAATCGGGGGAAAAGGGCCTTGGTCAGGGAGGTGGGAGAACCTTCCAGAAGGACAACCATCTCTGCAGCACTCCACCAATCAGGCCTTTATGGTAGAGTGGCCAGACAGAAGCCACTCCTCAGTAAAAGGCATGTGATAGCCAGCTTGGAGTTTGCCAAAAAGCACCTAAAAGACTCTCAGACCATGAGGAACAAGATTCTCTGGTCTGATGAAATAGAACTATTTGGCCTGAATGCCAAGCGTCACGTATATAGGAAACCTGGCACCATCCCTACGGTGAAGCATGGTGGTGGCAGCAAAGTACAGAGATCCTTGATGAAAACCCTGCTCGGGACCTCAGACTGGGGTGACGGTTCACCTTTCAACAGAACAGCGACCCTAAGCACACACCCAAGACAACACAGGAGTGGCTTTGGGACAAGTCTCTGAATGTCCTTGAGTGGCCCAGCCAGAACCCGGACCTGAACCCGATTGATCAACTCTGGAGAAAACTGAAAATAGCTGTGGAGCGACGCTCCCCATCCAACCTGACAGAGCTTGAGAGGATCTGCAGAGAAGAATGGGAGAAACTCCCCAAATACAGGTGTGCCAAGCTTGTAGCGTCATACCCAAGAAGACTCAAGGCTGTAATCACAAAGGTGCTTCAACAAAGTACTAAGTAAAGGGTCTGAATACTTATGTAGATATGTATTTATTTTTATATATATATATATATATATATATATATCAAAATCTAAAGTTGCAAAAATGTCTAAAAACCTGTTTTTGCTTTGTCATTATGGGGTATTGTGATGCCATTATGGGGTATTGTGTGTAGATTGATGAGGGAGAAAAACTATTTAATACATTATAGAATAAGGTTGTAACGTAACAAAATGTGGAAAAGTCAAGGGGTCTGAATACTTTCTGAATGCTCTGTATAATCAGAATCATTGTATTCAGTTAGTCAGTCACCTGTTGAAGTAAATCTCACATCTTCAAATGCTGAATATCTCCTTCATAGCTTAAATCCTCAAGTCTTTTGAGGCACCCGTGTGTCAATCTAAGTATCTTAATAAAAAATCCCCATCAAAACCCGTCAGTTTAAGCTAGAGATATCTCAATCCACCCCATCCGCCTGTCGGCCTTCCGCATCTGCGGTGGGAGGTGGCTGAGCTACGGCTGTGTTTGTCAGACCATAAGACATCCCTGAAAATCTGTATTCTCACAAAAACGTCTGAAGGTAACCCATACTAATGAATGGAAGTTTGGAGGTAGTTTTGTGCCAACAAAAATAAGGGGTTAAATATGTAACAAAACAAAAAAAAATAAGAATAATATTTCCTGTGCTTTCTTATATCTCCTAGATCTATAGACAATTCAAAACCTTATCATACCTCATACATTTTTTGCCATTTAGTAGTAAAGGCCAAATTCAATATTTTATCAAATAATTTTTCTATATTTATTTTTGATTCCTAAAATATTCAATTTAATAGCAAAATTATCCATGTTATGACCATCTTTAAAAAAAAATCCATGTTAGCTTAGTAGAACCCCCCCCCCCCCCCTCCAACGGCTTACACTGTTAATATGGGTGAGAGGAGATCATCTGTTGCTTTGTGCAGGGCTGCTTAGACTGACATACTCACCACTATAGCTGATTCATTCTGCTTTCAGCCAGCCGTCTGTCATCATGACACCGTTTCGCTATGACATTCAGAGCTGCTTCCTGCTAGGATTGTATTGTGTGTCTATCCCTGATTCTGTATAGTATTGTCCAATGAGCCTTTAATGAACCCTGCAGGGCCTGCTGCTGAATATTCATAGCCGTGTGTGTCGCAGGAAATGTCACCCTATTCCATTTCTAGTGCACTACTTTTGACCAGGGCCTTGTTCAGAAGTAAGGCACGATAAAGGGAATAGGGTACCATTTTGGAGACGGACACAGTGTTTTTCATAGTGTTGTCTCTGTCTCATTGGAATGACTCACACTTCTATAGCTTCACATGCCTTTCTCTGCTCCGTTGTACTGTGCGATGAATACCAAACACCCTCAGCCCACAGTATTAGTCTCACCCACTAGACTAACACTCTGTCGCTCTCTCTCTGTCTTTCTGGTCTCTCTTTCACTTTCTGTCTGTCTCTCATTGTCATACGTTAGGCTGTGTTAGTGATTTATTATAACCACCATTGTATGACGCTGTATGGGAAAAGGCAACAGATTGTAATTCATCAGTGTCAATACTAGAGACATATACAGTGGGGTCTGGAATTATTACATTCATTGATAAAGATGAGAAATACTGTATAAAAATGGTCAGATGACATGAAAATAGTGGGTTTGGCCTTTGAAAGAACAATGCAAATGTCGACAAAAAAAAAAAAAAGAAGCTAATCCTACTATAAAATATGATGGTGATCTTTGATGTTATGGGCAGTCCTTGACTTGGGAAGGAGCTCACCGAAGCTTAGTACCAGCACCTTGACATGTTCTGTTTGTGCTTCTGTTCCTCTTCTATAGAATATTAGCTCTAAACTATTGTAGGTATAAACATTACCGGCGCCAAGATAAAGTTTAAATCGTAAAACATTTTTGGGTTCCTGCATTGGAATTATTGAATTCTGCTTATAAACTCAGCAAAAAAAGAAATGTCCCCTTTTCAGGACCCTGTCTTTCAAAGATAATTCGTAATAATAACTCCACAGATCTTCATTGTAAAGGGTTTAAACACTGTTTCCCATGCTTGTTCAATGAACCATAAACAATTAATGAACATGCACCTGTGGAATGGTCGTTAAGACACTAACAGCTTACAGACGGTAGGCAATTAAGGTCACAGTTATGAAATCTGAGGACACTAAAGAGGCCTTTCTACTGACTCTGAAATACACCAAAAGAAAGATGCCCAGGGTCCCTGCTCATCTGTGTGAACGAGCGTTAGGCATGCTGCAAGTAGGCATGAGGACTGCAGATGTGGCCAGGGCAATAAATTGCTATGTCCATTCTGTGAGACACCTAAGACAGCGCTACAGGGAGACAGGATGGACAGCTGATCGTCCTCGCAGTGGCAGACCACGTGTAACAACACCTGCACAGGATCGGTACAGCCGAACATCACACCTGCAGGACAGGTACAGGATGGCAACAACAACTGCCCGAGTTACACCAGGAACGCACAATCCCTCCATCAGTGCTCAGACTGTCCGCAATAGGCTGAGAGAGGCTGGACTGAGGGCCTGTAGGCCTGTTGTAAGGCAGGTCCTCACCAGACATCACCGGCAACAATGTTGCCTATGGGCACAAATCCACCGTCGCTGGACCAGACAGGACTGGCAAAAAGTGCTCTTCACTGACGAGTCGTGGTTTTGTCTCACCAGGGGTGATGGTCGGTTTTGCGTTTATTGTCAAAAGAATGAGCGTTACACCGAGGCCTGTACTCTGGAGCAGGATCGATTTGGAGGTGGAGGGTCTGTCATGGTCTGGGGCGGTGTGTCACAGCATCATCAGACTGAGCTTATTTTCATTGCAGGCCATCTCATCGCTGTGCGTTACAGGGAAGACATCCTCCTCCCTCATGCGGTACCCTTCCTGCAGGCTCATCCTGAGATCACCCTCCAGCATGACAATGCCACCAGCCATACTGCTCGTTCTGTGCATGATTTCCTGCAAGACAGGAATGTCAGTGTTCTGCCATGGCCAGCGAAGAGCCCGGAACTCAATCCCAGTGAGCACGTCTGTGACCTGTTGGATCGGAGGGTGAGGGCTAGGGCCATTCCCCCCAGAAATGTCCAGGAACTTGCAGGTGCCTTGGTGGAAGAGTGAGATAACATCTCACAGCAAGAACTGGCAAATCTGGTGCAGTCCATGAGGAGGAGATGAACTGCAGTACTTAATGCAGCTGGTGGCCACACCAGATACTGACTGTTACTTTTGATTTTGTCCCCCCCCCCCATGTCTGTGGAACTTGTTCAGTTTATGTCTCAGTTGTTGAATCTTGTTATGTTCATACAAATATTTACACATGTTAAGTTTGCTGAAAATAAACGCAGTTGACAGTGAGAGGATGTTTTCTTTTTTTGGTGAGTTTATATACACACATTAATTACACTATACATACCCATGTACACATCAATTACACTATACATATACACGTCAATTACACAATACATGTCTATACACACATAAATTACACTATGCATATTTATATACACAACAATTAAACTATACATATACACATCAATTACATTATGCATACACTACCATTCAAAAGTTTGGGGTCACTTAGAAATGTCCCTGTTTTTGAAAGAAAAGCAATTTTTTGGGCCATTAAAATAACATAAAATTTATCAGAAATACAGTGTAGACATTGTTAATGTTGTAAATGACTATTGTAGCTGGAAACGGCAGATTTTTGGGGGAATATCTACATAGGCGTACAGAGGCCCATTATCAGCAACCATCACTCCTGTGTTCCAATGGCACGTTGTGTTAGCTAATCCAAGTTTATCATTTTAAAAGGCTAATTGATCATTAGAAAACCCTTTTGCAATTATGTTAGCACAGCTGAAAACTGTTGTGCGGAATAAAGAAGCAATAAAACTGGCCTTCTTTAGACTAGTTGCGTATCTGGAGCATCAGCATTTGTGGGTTCGATTACAGGCTCAAAATGGCCAGAAACAAAGACTTTCTTCTGAAACTTGTCAGTCTGTTCTTGTTCTGAGAAATGAAGGCTATTCCATGCGAGAAATTGCCAAGAAACTGAAGATCTCGTACAACGCTGTGTACTCCTCCCTTCACAGAACAGCGCAAACTGGCTCTAACCAGAATAGAAAGAGGAGTGGGAGGCCCAGGTGCACAACTGAGCAAGAGGACAAGTACATTAGAGTGTCTAGTTTGAGAAACAGACGCTTTACAAGTCCTCAACTGGCAGCTTCATTAAATAGTACCCGCAAAACACCAGTCTCAATGTCAACAGTGAAGAGGTGACTCCGGGATGCTGGCCTTAACAATGTCTAAACTGTATTTCTGATCAATTTGATGTTATTTTAAAGGACAAAAAAAAAAGTGCTTTTCTTTCAAAAACATGGACATTTCTAAGTGACCCCAAACTTTTGAACGGTAGTGTATACACGTCAATTACACTATACATATCTATTTACACGTTATTTACACTATGCATATGTAAGGGAACAAAACAGGGAAAATGCCAAGGGGGTGAATACTTTTGCAAGCCACTGTATATACACATAATTTACACTATACATATCTATATACATATCATTTACACTATATATATATATATATACACAACAATTACACTATACATATCTGTGTACACATCAACTACGCTATACATATCTATATACTGCATTCTGCAGTAATAAGCCTTCCCATCTGGTTTGGTCTTAGTGGGACTATCATTTGTTTTTCAACAGGACAATGACCCAAGACGCCTCCAGGCTGTGTGAGGGCTATTTGACCAAGAAGGAGAGTGATGGCGTGCTGCATCAGATGACCTGACCTCCACAATCATCTGACCTCAACCCAATTTGAAATGGTTTGGGATGAGTTGGACCGCAGAGTGAAGGAAAAGCAGCCAACTATTAGTCAGCATACGTGGAAACTCCTTCAATACTGTTGTAAAAGCATTCCAGGTGAAGCTGGTTGAGAGAATGCCAAGAGTGTGCAAAGCTGTCATCAAGGCAAAGGGTGGCTACTTTGAAGAATCTAAACTTTAAAATATATTTTGATTTGTTTAGCACTTTTTTGGTTACTACATGATTCCATATGTGTTATTTCATAGTTTTGATGTCTTCACTATTATTCTACAATGTAGAAAATAGTACAAATAAAGAAAACCCCTTGAATGAGTAGGTATGTCCAAACTTTTGACTGGTACTGTATGTAGCAGCCCAAACCCTCTATGATTTAAAAACAGTGGGGGTATCCATATTTATGGAACTGTTTAATTAGTAATACTAGTCAACCTGCCCACAGTGGGCCTCCTATTTGTAGTACAGAACGAGAGTAAAGAGGATTCCTCAAATTCTTTGAGTCTCTTCAATGCCTGAGAGGATTAGGCTATGAGACTAATCTAATTTGGTGTGATGATAGGCATCAACCCACTCATGCAAACAAATAAAATAAATGCTGATCGTTTACCTTTCCTCTCATTTTCACTAACAGGTTTACAGATGTATTTCATATGTTGCCCACCTGCTATTGTCCTGATTCTAGAACGTGATTATAATCTGAGAATGATGTGTCCATCTCCTGATTCTAGAGAGTGATTATAATCTGAGAATGATGTGTCCCTCTCCTGATTCTAGAGAGGGATTATAATCTGAGAATGATGTGTCCATCTCCTGATTCTAGAGAGTGATTATAATCTGAGAATGATGTGTCCCTCTCCTGATTCTAGAGAGTGATTATAATCTGAGAATGATGTGTCCGTCTCCTTATTCTAGAGTGTGATTATAATCTGAGAATGATGTGTCCCTCTCCTGATTCTAGAGCGTGATTATAATCTGAGAATGATGTGTCCCTCTCCTGATTCTAGAGCGTGATTATAATCTGAGAATGATGTGTCCCTCTCCTGATTCTAGAGCGTGATTATAATCTGAGAATGATGTCTCCCTCTCCTGATTCTAGAGAGGGATTATAATCTGAGAATGATGTGTCCCTCTCCTGATTCTAGAGAGTGATTATAATCTGAGAATGATGTGTCCCTCTCCTGATTCTAGAGAGTGATTATAATCTGAGAATGATGTGTCCCTCTCCTGATTCTAGAGCGTGATTATAATCTGAGAATGATGTGTCCCTCTCCTGATTCTAGAGAGTGATTATAATCTGAGAATGATGTGTCCCTCTCCTGATTCTAGAGAGTGATTATAATCTGAGAATGATGTGTCCCTCTCCTGATTCTAGAGCGTGATTATAATCTGAGAATGATTTGTCCCTGTTTTTTTTTCTTATTTCTTTGTCACCTTTCTGAAACTTTCTTGAAATATAGAAAGTACTCTCACTCTGTTTCATGGCTCTAATTTTAATTATGTAGGCTTAGGCTACAGGGTGGGCCATTTTTAAATGACAAATAGTTTGTTTTATAGGACCAGCTTTTCAGGCTTCTTCTGTGTTATTCTAAATGTGAAGGAAGAGGATCCCTCATTTGCTCACCTGGAACCTGAGTTGTAGCTTGTTATGAGGACAGGACAGACAGCTGAATAGGCCAAGGTCACCTTTATATTTCTGTAGCAGTCAGCCGGCTTCTGGAGAGCAACGAAAGGGGCCCGCTCTGATAGTATATAATGTTTACATACCCTACATTACTCATCTCATATGTATATACTGTACTGTATACCATCTACTGCATCTTGCCTATGCCGTTCGGCCATCACTCATTCATATATTTATATGTACATATTCGTATTCATTCCTTTACACTTCTGTGTATGAGGTAGTTGTTGTGGAATTGTTAGGTTATATTACTTGTTAGATATTTACTGCACGGTCGGAACTAGAAGCACAAGCATTTCGCTACACTCGCTACACTCGTATTTGTATGTGACAAATACATTTGATTTGATTTTGATTTGATTTAGTGCCACCTGTAACACGAGCACATTACCCAGAATGCCTCTCCAAAGTATTTTCCATGAAGTGTGCAGAATAAAACAGTAATCTAGTAATGTCGTTGACTTGTGGAATCCCCGGGCGTCTTTTGTCCTCTGTAGTGGGTTGTTAGGCTAGCGTCCCAAATGGCACCCTGTTCCCTTTGTTAGGCTAGCGTCCCAAATGGCACCCTGTTCCCTTTGTTAGGCTAGCGTCCCAAATGGCACCCTGTTCCCTTTTATAGTGCACTTCTTTCGATCAGGGATCATAGTGCACTGGTCAAAAGTAGTGCACTATTTAGACAATAGGGTGCTATTTGGGAATGATCCAGCAGTCAACGCCTGACTTCATCTGATCAGTCATTAACTCTGTGTGTTTTATGGGTTCCTTACATACAGGAGGGCAGGCAGCAGACTTTTACACTGAACATCAGACAAAGTCTTTCTTCAAGCGAGTCCTTCCTGTGTAAATGATTAGCCTGTCTTCTCTCTGTGTGAGCAGAGCGGCCAGGGCAGGTTTCAAGGAGGCTCCAAGGCCCATCTACCAGTAACCACCACCATCATTTCACATTCTCTGTGACATTTATTGCGCTGACGTTGTGGTGACATTTTGAACAGTCTTGACAGGGGAAAAGGACACCTCTTAAATCAAGAGATTTAGAAGTAGTTTAAATTAATCCACACATTTTCTTTGAATATAGTCACTGAAATCGCTGTGGTGTATTCTTACCCTTTACAAATGTCACCTTCAATGACATATTCCTCACCATCTGAGCAGAAATAGTTCATAAGTAGTTTATTTGCACTGTAGTAGAGATTCCAGTAAAGGTTATGTTGCTAAACGCTCTTCTTCTTCTCATATCCAGAGCTGACAGTTTATTGGAGTTTTTTTTCATGCTGTGTTTTTCAGAAACCTGGTGCAATTTATGACCTCTGGGCCTGGGGTTGCCATGGAGCCAATGGGTGAAGAGGCGGTTTCAGTCTGGAGAAGGATTCTAGGCCCCACTATCTGGGGCGTGGCACAGAAAGAGGCCCCACCAAGCCTCACTGACCAGGTTGGCACAGATAACACCAGAAATGCTGGACATGGGTCTGACTCACTGGCTTCAGCAGCAAGAGTAAGTCATTCTAGTAGAGAGAACAGGAACAAATTTCCCAAATTGACCTTCTCCTGTAACATACAGTGTGTATATATATGGAACACATGTAAGCCCTTTACTACATACAAATCATTAAAATCCAGACAGAAGATATTTACACAAGAAGCAACCTAATATCACACAGTCAACCTCTCAGTCATTTAGTAAGTTCACCATTCTGCCATTCTCACTGTTAAACATCGCACATCGCCTAGCACCGAGCCCTTGGGGACAGCAGTAGAGAACAGCAGATGCTCTAATACTGATCCCTGGGGGACACCAGTAGTGAGAACAGGAGAGGGCCTAGTACAGCACCCTGGGGTACACCAGTAGTGCGAACAGGCGAGGGCCTAGTACAGCGCCCTGGGGTACACCAGTAGTGAGAACAGGAGAGGGCCTAGTACAGCGCCCTGGGGTACACCAGTAGTGAGAACAGGAGAGGGCCTAGTACAGCGCCCTGGGGTACACCAGTAGTGCGAACAGGCGAGGGCCTAGTACAGCGCCCTGGGGTACACCAGTAGTGAGAACAGGAGAGGGCCTAGTACAGCGCCCTGGGGTACACCAGTAGTGAGAACAGGAGAGGGCCTAGTACAGAGCCCTGGGGTACACCTGTAGTGAGAACAGGAGAGGGCCTAGTACAGAGCCCTGGGGTACACCAGTAATGAGAACAGGAGAGGGCCTAGTACAGCGCCCTGGGGTACACCAGTAGTGAGAACAGGAGAGGGCCTAGTACAGCGCCCTGGGGTACACCAGTAGTGAGAACAGGAGAGGGCCTAGTACAGCGCCCTGGGGTACACCAGTAGTGAGAACAGGAGAGGGCCTAGTACAGCGCCCTGGGGTACACCAGTAATGAGAACAGGAGAGGGCCTAGTACAGCGCCCTGGGGTACACCAGTAGTGAGAACAGGAGAGGGCCTAGTACAGCGCCCTGGGGTACACCAGTAGTGAGAACAGGAGAGGGCCTAGTACAGAGCCCTGGGGTACACCTGTAGTGAGAACAGGAGAGGGCCTAGTACAGAGCCCTGGGGTACACCAGTAATGAGAACAGGAGAGGGCCTAGTACAGCGCCCTGGGGTACACCAGTAGTGAGAACAGGAGAGGGCCTAGTACAGCGCCCTGGGGTACACCAGTAATGAGAACAGGAGAGGGCCTAGTACAGCGCCCTGGGGTACACCAGTAGTGAGAACAGGAGAGGGCCTAGTACAGCGCCCTGGGGTACACCAGTAATGAGAACAGGAGAGGGCCTAGTACAGCGCCCTGGGGTACACCAGTAGTGAGAACATGAGAGGGCATAGTACAGCGCCCTGGGGTACACCAGTAGTGAGAACAGGAGAGGGCCTAGTACAGAGCCCTGGGGTACACCTGTAGTGAGAACAGGAGAGGGCCTAGTACAGAGCCCTGGGGTACACCAGTAATGAGAACAGGAGAGGGCCTAGTACAGCGCCCTGGGGTACACCAGTAGTGAGAACAGGAGAGGGCCTAGTACAGCGCCCTGGGGTACACCAGTAATGAGAACAGGAGAGGGCCTAGTACAGCGCCCTGGGGTACACCAGTAGTGAGAACAGGAGAGGGCCTAGTACAGCGCCCTGGGGTACACCAGTAATGAGAACAGGAGAGGGCCTAGTACAGCGCCCTGGGGTACACCAGTAGTGAGAACAGGAGAGGGCCTAGTACAGCGCCCTGGGGTACACCAGTAGTGAGAACAGGAGAGGGCCTAATACAGCGCCCTGGGGTACACCAGTAATGAGTAATGCTTTGTTATTTTGTCTAGGAACTGGAATTTTTCTTCCCATCCAAAGCGGGCCATGGTCCTGCTAACACGGCCAATTACACAGACTGTGCCTGTTGCGTCATCAAAGCTCACGCTATATCAGAAGGTAAGGAAGACCTCCTTTTCTTTCACATGGAACATAGCCTTACTCTCCCCAACTACTTTTTTATTATGCTTTTCGCAACTCTATGTGCAGTTCTCTTGTATACCATACCCCTTAAATTATATTTACATTATGGCTATTTTCTGTAGGACTTTTGAGTTCCTAAGATATAAAAGCCTCACTGTCAATAACCGTTAAGATAAAGCCCTAAAATAGGTCTTGGCTCAAAGTATGTAGCTTACAGTAACTTTACGGTTACCTTCTCATCTTGGTTTTAACTGTCTGTCATCCAGAGAAGCCACTTGGCCAGGTTGTTGCTGTAAAACTCTTGCCTGCCACTAAACCATTTTTCTTATACACAGAGTGTACAAAACATTTAGATCACCTGCTCTTTCCATGACATAGACTGACCAGGTGATTCCAGGTGAAAGGAAACCATTATTTTGGAGTTGACTCTCCACCCACTACGTCGTTGTCGTTAACAGTTGGACAAATGTCAGAGAAAGTCCTGTAGGGTGGCAATACTTTGAGAAGTTAAATGAGAAGGTGGTGAAAGAGAGAGGTGGAGAGCAATATAGAAATAATGTGTTCTCAGTCAACTTACCTGGTAAAATAAGAGTTCAATAAATAAAACAAGTAATTAAGGTCCCCTGTCGCTCAGTTGGTAGAGCATGTTGTTTGCAACGCCAGCATGGTGTGTGCAATGCCAGGGTTGTGGGTTCGATTCCCACGGGGGGCCAGTACAAAAAAAATGCATGAAATTTGTTCATTCACTACTGTCAGACGCTCTGGATAAGAGCGTCTGCTAAATGACTAAAATGTAAATGTAAGGCGATTTAAGCAGCATCAAAGATGATCTATTATATTGACAAGATGGTCGAGTGACTGCTCTAACAATGGAAATGTATGTCCTCAGAGATGGAAGGCAGGTGAGATCAACTGGGACCATTCTAGTTGACGAGATGACAGATACACGTGTAAACAACCAGCATAAACACGTTTAGCATCTCCACGCATACAAGCAGCCTTTGGAACATCTACATTTAAAAAAGTATAATTAATCAATTTAATATGCACCATTACAATAAATTCATAATTTATTTTAGGCAGGTCTAAAGAAACATTATGATATGTGACTCGTTTCAGGGAACTAGGCAGATGTCTCACGTCACTGCTTCACAGGAGAAACATTTTTATATAGCAAAATGTGTTTTTTGGCAGAAATGCCTTCTGAAATGTGAACTTTCATATGCCTTAAATACAAACTTGTATGTCATCTGTAAATACAAATACAATTATTAAATTATGAGCCTAGTTGGTTTAGCCACGGAAAAAGTCAGGAACCTTCCCCGCTAGCTATGATTGGCTGAGATAATGGATGGGCTGAACATGCCGAGAGATGAGTTTGGATTGGTCTGCCATGTAGCACGCTTCTGTCTATAACATGAGATGCTCAGTATGTGTAGGTTATCCTTTTTAATGCGGATTATTTTTTAAAGACATCACGTAGAACTTCAAAAGTGTTGCTAAGGCTCTCCACTTTCTGGAGGACCGAGGTTTGAAATCAGTGGAATGCCCGGTAGCAGCAGAGTATGATAGTTAAGGAGATGGAGAAAATTCAGGCATTGGATTGCAAAAGCGACAGGGTAAAAAAAAAGCAGTAGTGTAAAGTACTTAAGAAAAAATACTTTAAAGTACTACTTAAATCTATTGATATTTTTGACAACTTTTATGTTTTACTCCCATACATTTTCCCCGACACCAAAACGTATTTGTTACATTTCGAATGCTCAGTCAGTACAGAATTATGGTTCAATCAATAACAACGCCTGGTCATCCCTACTGCCTCTGATCTGGCGGACTCACTAAACAGAGAACATCCCTGGTCATCCCTACTGCCTCCGATCTGGAGGACTCACTAAACAGTGAACATCCCTGGTCATCCCTACTGCCTCTGATCTGGCGGACTCACTAAACAGAGAACATCCCTGGTCATCCCTACTGCCTCTGATCTGGAGGACTCACTAAACAGCGAACATCCCTGGTCATCCCTACTGCCTCTGATCTGGAGGACTCACTAAACAGTGAACATCCCTGGTCATCCCTACTGCCTCTGATCTGGAGGACTCACTAAACAGAGAACATCCCTGGTCATCCCTACTGCCTCTGATCTGGAGGACTCACTAAACAGTGAACATCCCTGGTCATCCCTACTGCCTCTGATCTGGAGGACTCACTAAACAGAGAACATCCCTGGTCATCCCTACTGCCTCTGATCTGGAGGACTCACTAAACAGTGAACATCCCTGGTCATCCCTACTGCCTCTGATCTGGAGGACTCACTAAACAGAGAACATCCCTGGTCATCCCTACTGCCTCTGATCTGGAGGACTCACTAAACAGTGAACATCCCTGGTCATCCCTACTGCCTCTGATCTGGAGGACTCACTAAACAGAGAACATCCCTGGTCATCCCTACTGCCTCTGATCTGGAGGACTCACTAAACAGAGAACATCCCTGGTCATCCCTACTGCCTCTGATCTGGAGGACTCACTAAACAGAGAACATCCCTGGTCATCCCTACTGCCTCTGATCTGGAGGACTCACTAAACAGAGAACATCCCTGGTCATCCTTACTGCCTCTGATCTGGAGGACTCACTAAACAGTGAACATCCCTGGTCATCCCTACTGCCTCTGATCTGGAGGACTCACTAAACCCATGCTTCGTTTCTAAATTAGTGTGGAGTGTGCCCCTGGCTGTCCGTCAATAATAATAATTGTGCAGTCCTGTTAGCTTAAATGTAAGGAATTTGATGCATAGCATTTACTTTCACTGAAGTATGACAATTTTGTACTTTTTCCACTGTACTTAAGTACATTTTAAAGCAGAAAAAATTACTAGAATTTTTTCAATTTTGGACTATACGCTCGACCAATTATGTCCCAAAGACATCTTAAAATCAGTTTTGTTTTATGTTTTTCTGCCGTGTGGTAGGATACATTTTTTGGGGGGGGGGGGCTTGGGCTCATATATAGGGCTATGAATATGCATAAGTCTTCCCTGTGGCTCAGATGGTAGAGCATGGTGTGTGCAACGCCAGGGTTGTGGGTTCGATTCCCACGGGGGGCCAGTATAAAAAAATAAATGCATGAAATGTATGCATTCACTACTGTACGTCGCTCTGGATAAGAGCGTCTGCTAAATGACTAAAATGTAAATGTAAAATAAGTTCTAATATGCATATAGGTGTTTTGAATGAATCATCACTTTAGAAAGCGCTGTCCATTTCGTTGTGTTAGGCTTTGAAACAACATCCACGACGACCATGTTTACCTCAGTTTCAACCTGTTGGTGAACTTCTCTCTTCACATTGATCCATCACAGTGAGGTGAGTTTTAAAAGCATGATACTGTTTTGATGATGTGTTTGATATGATTTTCTATTTAATTTGCATTCAGGTTGAAGCTGAATAACAGATAACTGATGCAGATTTTAAAAAACAGATAAAAATACACCTTATGGAACAGCGGGGACTGTGAAGCAGCACAGACACATGCATACACACACACGATAACATACGCACCATACACACATGTACACATGGATTTTGTGTTGGTGATATGTGGTAGTAGAGTAGGGGCCTGAGGGCACACACATAATGTGTTGTGAAATCTGTTATGAATGTATTGTAATTTAAAAAATAAAATGGTATAACTACCTCAACCCCAGGAAGAGTAGCTGCTGCCTTGACAGGAACTAATGGGGATCCATAATAAACCCCAGGAAGAGTAGCTGCTGCCTTGGCAGGAACTAATGGGGATCCATAATAAACCCCAGGAAGAGTAGCTGCTGCCTTGGCAGGAACTAATGGGGATCCATAATAAACCCCAGGAAGAGTAGCTGCTGCCTTGGCAGGAACTAATGGGGATCCATAATAAACCCCAGGAAGAGTAGCTGCTGCCTTGGCAGGAACTAATGGGGATCCATAATAAACCCCCAGGAAGAGTAGCTGCTGCCTTGGCAGGAACTAATGGGGATCCATAATAAACCCCAGGAAGAGTAGCTGCTGCCTTGGCAGGAACTAATGGGGATCCATAATAAACCCCAGGAAGAGTGGCTGCTGCCTTGGCAGGAACTAATGGGGATCCATAATAAACCCCCAGGAAGAGTAGCTGCTGCCTTGGCAGGAGCTAATGGGGATCCATAATAAACCCCAGGAAGAGTAGCTGCTGCCTTGGCAGGAACTAATGGGAATCCATAATAAACCCCCAGGAACAGTAGCTGCTGCCTTGGTAGGAACTAATGGGGATCCATAATAAACCCCAGGAAGAGTAGCTGCTGCCTTGGCAGGAACTAATGGGGATCCATAATAAACCCCAGGAAGAGTAGCTGCTGCCTTGGCAGGAACTAATGGGGATCCATAATAAACCCCAGGAAGAGTAGCTGCTGCCTTGGCAGGAACTAATGGGGATCCATAATAAACCCCCAGGAAGAGTAGCTGCTGCCTTGGCAGGAACTAATGGGGATCCATAATAAACCCCCAGGAAGAGTAGCTGCTGCCTTGACAGGAACTAATGGCGATCCATAAAAAAAACCCAGGAAGAGTAGCTGCTGCCTTGGCAGGAACTAATGGGGATCCATAATAAACCCCCAGGAAGAGTAGCTGCTGCCTTGGCAGGAACTAATGGGGATCCATAATAAACCCCAGGAAGAGTGGCTGCTGCCTTGACAGGAACTAATGGGGATCCATAATAAATACTAATACAAGTGGTTAAAGGGACAATACAGCCGTGGGTACTGAGTACCAGGCCATTAGATAGAGCCCTGTGTACTGAGTACCAGGCCATTAGATAGAGCCCTGTGTACTGAGTACCAGGCCATTAGATAGAGCCCTGGGTACTGAGTACCAGGCCATTAGATATAGCCCTGTGTACTGAGTACCAGGCCATTAGATAGAGCCCTGGGTACTGAGTACCAGACCATTAGATAGAGCCCTGGGTACCAGGCCATTAGATAGCGCCCTGGGTACTGAGTACCAGGCCATTAGATAGAGCCCTGGGTACTGAGTTCCAGGCCATTAGATAGAGCCCTGGGTACTGAGTACCAGACCATTAGATTGAGCCCTGGGTACTGAGTACCAGGCCATTAGATAGAGCCCTGGGTACTGAGTACCAGGCCATTAGATAGAGCCCTGGGTACTGAGTACCAGGCCATTAGATAGAGCCCTGGGTACTGAGTACCAGGCCATTAGATAGAGCCCTGAGTACCAGGCCATTAGATAGAGCCCTGGGTACTGAGTACCAGGCCATTAGATAGAGCCCTGGGTACTGAGTACCAGGCCATTAGATAGAGCCTTGGGTACTGAGTACCAGGCTATTAGCGACCTGATGGTCGTTAGCGAGATTGGGTAGTACCAAGCATATCCAGTGTGCATAAAAGGAGATTACCGTGACTCTAAGGTCACGTGGAATTTTACTACGGTCATGACTCATGACTGCCGGTGTGGTGGTATTCCGGTCAACGCAGCAGCCTTAGGTGAGACCACAACAAAATATTTATCAACAAAGTCAGTGTTAGTAGGAGTTGGGGGCGTGCAGTTAGACTTATTTAAGATACTCTTCAAAGAGGTAGTGTTTCAGACGATTTCAAAAGATGGCCAGGGACTCCACTGTCCTGACTTTAGGGGGCAACTTGTTCCACCTTTGGAGTGCCAGGACAGAGAAGAGTTTTGACTGAGTGGGTGCTGCCCTCTCTCTTAGGGGTGAGATGGCCAAGAGACGTGAGGTGACGGCTCGGGTTGGAATGTAGGATTTGAGCATAGCCTCAAGGTAAAGAGGTGCAGTTAGTTCCCTTTGCTGCTTCGTAGTCAAGCACCAAGGTCTCGAAGAAGGAGTGTGTGGAAGAACGGGGAGAACTTAGGAACCTGCAGGAGCGAGTCAATGCCTTGATGTTTACAGAGAACGACGGGGTGTTGTCCAGGGTCACGCCAAGGTTCTTTGCACTCTGGGTGGTGGACACCGTGGAGTTGTCAACTGTGATGGAGAGTGTTTGGCATGCTTTTCCCGGGAGGAAGAGCATCTCCGTAATGTCTAGGTTGATCTTGAGGTAGTGGGCCGATATTCAAGCTGAGAAGTCTGCCAGGCACGCAGAGATGAGTGTCGCCACCTAGATGTCAGAAACGGGGGAAGGAGAAAAGTAGTTAAGTGTCGTCCGCATTGGAATGATAGGAGAGACCGTGTGAGAATATGACGGAGTCGGTGTAAAAAGAACCGAGCCCTGGGGGACACCAGTAGTCAGAGCACATAGTGCAGACACAGATCCTCTCCACATCACCTGATAGGAGCAACCTGCCATTTAGGATGCAATTCAGGAGTGTGCAGAGCCTGGGACGCCCAGGCCTGAGAGGGTGGAGAGGAGGCAGAGCCTGAGACGCCCAGGCCTGAGAGGGTGGAGAGGACGATCTGATGGTTCACGGTGTCGAAGGCAGTGGATAGATCTAGGAGGATGAGAACAGAGGAGAGAGAGTCAGCTTTGGCAGAACAGAGAAGCTCTGTGACACAGAGGAAGAGCAGTCTCAGTTGAGTGATTTATCTTGAAGTCTGACTGGTGAGGTTAAGAAGATTGTTCTAGGGCTTTCCGAGTGGCGCAGTAGTCTAAGGCACTGCATCTCAGTTGCTTGCTGTGTCACTAGAGATCCTGGTTCGAGTCCAGGTTGTGTCGCAGCCGGCCGCAACCAGGAGACCCATGTGGCGGTGTACAATTGGCCCAGCATCGTCCGGGGATGGTTTGACCGGCAAGGATGTCCTTGTCCCATCGCTCTCTAGTGACGGGCGCATGCACGCTGACATGGTCGCCAGTGTTTCCTCTGACACGTTGGTGCGGTTGGCTTCCGGGTTAAGTGGGCATTGTGTCAAGAAGCAGTGCGGCTTGTTTGGGTTGTGTTTCGGAGGACGCACGGCTCTCGACCTTCTCCTCTCCCGAGTCCGTACGGGAGTTGCAGCGATGAGACAAGACTGTAACTATCAATTGGATGCCACAAAATTGGGGAGAAAAAGGGCAAAACATTTTTTTTAGAATGGAGCGGAACAGAACAGAGTAGAACAGAGCAGAATAGAACAGAACAGAACAGAGCAGAATAGAACAGAGTAGAATAGAACAGAGCAGAACAAAGTAGAACAGAGTAGAACAGAACAGAACAGAGTAGAACAGAGTAGAACAGAACAGAACAGAGTAGAACAGAGTAGAATAGAACAGAACAGAACAGAGTAGAACAGAGTAGAACAGAACAGAACAGAGTAGAACAGAGTAGAATAGAACAGAACAGAGTAGAACAGAACAGAGCAGAACAGAACAGAGCAGAACAGAACAGAATAGAACAGAACAGAGTAGAACAGAACAGAGCAGAACAGAACAGAACAGAACAGAGTAGAACAGAACAGAACAGAGTAGAACAGAACAGAACAGAACAGAATAGAACAGAACAGAGTAGAACAGAACAGAACAGAACAGAATAGAACAGAACAGAGTAGAACAGAACAGAACAGAACAGAACAGAATAGAACAGAGTAGAATAGAACAGAGCAGAACAGAACAGAGCAGAACAGAACAGAGCAGAACAGAACAGAGCAGAACAGAACAGAATAGAACAGAACAGAATAGAACAGAGCAGAATAGAACAGAACAGAACAGAACAGAGCAGAACAGAACAGAGCAGAACAGAACAGAGCAGAATAGAACAGAGCAGAACAGAACAGAGCAGAATAGAACGGAGTGGAACAGAATGAAAAGTTTTCTAAAACATCGTTAGAAACTTCGTAGGAAATATAAAGTTGCCAATGTATTTACAATTGATGCAAACAAGCGCCGTTTAAAACCGAGATTACTGCATTAAAATATAAATACACAACGCTATAGGACTTTAATTAAATTACTACTGATGTGTAGCCTAACAGGTGATCAATGATGTGCCAAATCTGTGAGTTAGTGCATTACTATAGGGTAGGCATTATAATAAGCCACCTAATATTTCTAGTCATAAGCGGTAATATATTTCTAGGAGCTGATCCATCGTCAGTATTGTGAAATAATTCTAATGTAAAGGTAAGATTTTAATGGAGGAAGCTGATCTGAGAGCATCGTCGCTTTTCTTTCCATCCTATCGCTGTCAACACATAAACCACTCTTTCTGCGTGGTGTTTTGGGAAAAGCCTTGGCCACTGTAAGAACGATGCGTCGTTAAAACACTGTCGTTCTAGGTTTATTTCTTCAAGTAGCAGCTGCTACAGTACCTTCAGAAAGTATTCATACCCCTTGACGTATTACACATTGTGTTGTGTTACAGCCTGAATTCAAAATGGATTAAATTGTTTATTTTTCTCCCCCATCTACACACAATACCCCATAATGACAAAGTGAAAACATATATATATATATATGTATTGAAAATGAAATACTGAAATATTTCATTCACATAAGTATTCACACCCTTGATTCAATCTTACACTGTTACAGATATAGGCAGCCTGCCAGAGCTACAGCTGTTCTATAAAATGGCTCAATGCAGCCGTTTATATTTTAATATTAAATCATTTTTGGGTAACAATTAAGTACCTTACTAAAATGGTCAACAATAAACCAAAATAGCTTCTTAATAAAGAGCAATTTTTCAAGTAAGAATTTTTGCTAGGACTGTCTGGGAGTGGTCTGAGTGGAGGAGGGGAAAACTGAAAACTAGCTGTTATTGGCAGAGAGGTTTGGAACTCTCTTTCTTATTGGTTTATTAACTAATTGATCACCTGGTGATGTCACAAGGCAGACCAAAACTCCATCCCACCAGAACAGGCTGAAATTTCAGGAAGTCTTTTCAAACAGCTCTTACACTAAAAGGGCATTATCCTCATTTTCACAATTTCACAGTATTATTCCAACCTCGTAGTGTGGAAATATATATAAAACACAAGAAAAATCAAGTTTTTGACTGCACTGAGCCTTTTAACCTATCCTCACACCACTGCCTCCTTGAACAAAGTCCATATGATCAATGGCAGGCTATGAGGAGTCAGACCACGCCTTGGCTGTGAGGCTGGACTAAGAGGCTGGACTCAGAGGTTGCATCCCAAATGCCATTCTATTCCCCATTAGGGCACTGGTCAAAAGTAGTGCACTATGTAGGGAATAGGGTGCCATTTCAGACACATCTAGAGTAGTAGTCCAGTCTAAAGGGGCTCAGTCAATGGAACACAGAGCTCTACTCTGTAAATGAGTTAAAAGGCCTGAGAAATCTCTCTTTGATTTGTGTGAAGGGCCAGTTGAAAGGAGGCTTGCCTCATCCGTCTACAATCTTCAACCAATGGGAGGGGAAGTCGTGACTCTACATTTGTGCACAGTCATGACTGGAATAGACACACATCTGTTGCTAGGCTCCCAGAACCTGATCTCCTAGCAACAGTGCCAGTTGGGGGGGGGGGGGGGGGGGGGTCATCACTAGTTACCACATCCACAAAGTCCAACAGCCTAGCCTACCCAACCAATCAGATGAGGGAGTGTGACAAATTCAGCAGTATGCTAGAGATTTTTATTTATTTTTCCCCCGGTAAGTTGACTGATAACACATTCTCATTTACAGCAACAACCTGGGGAATAGTTTCAGGGGAGAGGAGGGGGATGAATGAGCCAATCGGAAGCTGGGGATGATTAGGTGGCCATGATGGTATGAGTGCCAGATTGGGAATTTATCCAGGACACCAGGGTTAACACCCCTACTCTATGATAAGTGACATGGGATCTTTAATGACCTCAGAGAGTCAGGACACCAGTTTAATGTCCCATCCAAAAGACAGCAACCCAACACAGGGCAATGTCCCCAATCACTGCCCTGGGGCATTGGGATATTTTTTAGACCAGAGGAAAGAGTGCCTCGTACCGGCCCTCCAACACCACTTCCAGCAGCATCTGGTCTCTAAATAAAAATGTAATTCACAAGTTAAACGTACACTGTTTCACAGAAATGTAAATGTTTGAAATTGGCAGATTTTATTTGTTTTGTTTTGGAAGATGGAAACTTCAGCCTGTTAATTTACTACAGTCATTTTATTCATTCAACTTAACGTAGCCTTGCAGTCCACCTTTTTGGTATTGTGGACCAGTTTCCATCTCTGTACAAAGTCGTGGCCTTCAAACTATAGAAGATGGTAAATAATTTAATCATTGATTGGAATTACATGGCACTGCTCTAGACACCCAAAGCTCTTTAAGGTATAAGGGGAACCTCACCACCCCACTCTATACAGGGGTAACTCACCACCCCACTCTATACAGGGGTAACTCACCACCCCACTCTATACAGGGGTAACTCACCACCCCACTCTATACAGGGGTAACTCACCACCCCACTCTATACAGGGGTAACTCACCACCTCACTCTATACAGGGGTAACTCACCACCCCACTCTATACAGGGGTAACTCACCACCCCACTCTATACAGGGGTAACTCACCACCCCACTCTATACAGGGGTAACTCACCACCCTACTCTATACAGGGGTAACTCACCACACCACTCTATACAGGGGTAACTCACCACCCCACTCTATACAGGGGTAACTCACCACCCCACTCTATACAGGGGTAACTCACCACCCCACTCTATACAGGGGTAACTCACCACCCCACTCTATACAGGGGTAACTCACCACCCCACTCTATACAGGGGTAACTCACCACCCCACTCTATACAGGGGTAACTCACCACCCCACTCTATACAGGGGTAACTCACCACCCCACTCTATACAGGGGTAACTCACCACCCCACTCTATACAGGGGTAACTCACCACCCCACTCTATACAGGGGTAACTCACCACCCCACTCTATACAGGGGTAACTCACCACCCCACTCTATACAGGGGTAACTCACCACCCCACTCTATACAGGGGTAACTCACCACCCCACTCTATACAGGGGTAACTCACCACCCCACTCTATACAGGGGTAACTCACCACCCCACTCTATACAGGGGTAACTCACCACCCCACTCTATACAGGGGTAACTCACCACCCCACTCTATACAGGGGTAACTCACCACCCCACTCTATACAGGGGTAACTCACCACCCCACTCTATACAGGGGTAACTCACCACCCCACTCTATACAGGGGTAACTCACCACCCCACTCTATACAGGGGTAACTCACCACCCCACTCTATACAGGGGTAACTCACCACCCCACTCTATACAGGGGTAACTCACCACCCCACTCTATACAGGGGTAACTCACCACCCCACTCTATACAGGGGTAACTCTCCATCCCACTCTATACAGGGGTAACTCACCACCCCACTCTATACAGGGGTAACTCACCACCCCACTCTATACAGGGGTAACTCACCACCCCACTCTATACAGGGGTAACTCACCACCCCACTCTATACAGGGGTAACTCACCACCCCACTCTATACAGGGGTAACTCACCACCCCACTCTATACAGGGGAACCTCACCACCCCACTCAATACAGGGGTAACTCACCACCCCACTCTATACAGGGGTAACTCACCACCCTACTCTATACAGGGGTAACTCACCACCCCACTCTATACAGGGTAACCCACCACCCCACTCTATACAGGGGTAACTCACCACCCTAACCCCACTCAATACAGGGGTAACTCACCACCCCACTCTATACAGGGGTAACTCACCACCCCACTCTATACAGGGGTAACTCACCACCCCACTCTATACAGGGGTAACTCACCACCCCACTCTATACAGGGGTAACTCACCCCCCCACTCTATACAGGGGTAACTCACCACCCCACTCTATACAGGGGTAACTCACCACCCCACTCTATACAGGGGTAACTCACCACCCCACTCTATACAGGGGAACCTCACCACCCCACTCTATACAGGGGTAACCCACCACCCCACTCTATACAGGGGTAACTCACCACCCCACTCTATACAGGGGTAACTCACCACCCCACTCTATACAGGGGAACCTCACCACCCCACTCTATACAGGGGTAACCCACCACCCCACTCTATACAGGGGTAACTCACCACCCCACTCTATACAGGGGTAACTCACCACCCCACTCTATACAGGGGTAACTCACCACCCCACTCTATACAGGGGTAACTTACCACCCCACTCTATACAGGGGTAACTCACCACCCCACTCTATACAGGGGTAACTCACCACCCCACTCTATACAGGGGTAACTCACCACCCCACTCTATACAGGGGTAACTCACCACCCCACTCTATACAGGGGTAACTCACCACCCCACTCTATACAGGGGTAACTCACCACCCCACTCTATACAGGGGTAACTCACCACCCCACTCTATACAGGGGTAACTCCCCACCCTACTCTATACAGGGGTAACTCACCACCCCACTCTATACAGGGGTAACTCACCACCCCACTCTATACAGGGGTAACTCACCACCCCACTCTATTCAGGGGAACCTCACCACCCCACTCTATACAGGGGGACCTCACCACCCCACTCTATACAGGGGAACCTCACCACCCCACTCTATACAGGGGTAACTCACCACCCCACTCTATACAGGGGTAACTCACCACCCCACTCTATACAGGGGTAACTCACCACCCCACTCTATACAGGGGAACCTCACCACCCCACTCAATACAGGGGTAACTCACCACCCCACTCTATACAGGGGTAACTCACCACCCTACTCTATACAGGGGTAACTCACCACCCCACTCTATACAGGGGTAACCCACCACCCCACTCTATACAGGGGTAACTCACCACCCTAACCCCACTCAATACAGGGGTAACTCACCACCCCACTCTATACAGGGGTAACTCACCACCCCACTCTATACAGGGGTAACTCACCACCCCACTCTATACAGGGGTAACTCACCACCCCACTCTATACAGGGGTAACTCACCCCCCCACTCTATACAGGGGTAACTCACCACCCCACTCTATACAGGGGTAACTCACCACCCCACTCTATACAGGGGTAACTCACCACCCCACTCTATACAGGGGAACCTCACCACCCCACTCTATACAGGGGTAACCCACCACCCCACTCTATACAGGGGTAACTCACCACCCCACTCTATACAGGGGTAACTCACCACCCCACTCTATACAGGGGAACCTCACCACCCCACTCTATACAGGGGTAACCCACCACCCCACTCTATACAGGGGTAACTCACCACCCCACTCTATACAGGGGTAACTCACCACCCCACTCTATACAGGGGTAACTCACCACCCCACTCTATACAGGGGTAACTCACCACCCCACTCTATACAGGGGTAACTCACCACCCCACTCTATACAGGGGTAACTCACCACACCACTCTATACAGGGGTAACTCACCACCCCACTCTATACAGGGGTAACTCACCACCCCACTCTATACAGGGGTAACTCACCACCCCACTCTATACAGGGTTAACTCTCCATCCCACTCTATACAGGGGTAACTCACCACCCCACTCTATACAGGGGTAACTCACCACCCCACTCTATACAGGGGAACTCACCACCCCACTCTATACAGGGGTAACTCACCATCCACCCCCCTCTTCAGTTTCATATACACATTACACCGTTTTACATGACTGTATAGGAATACAGTTTGATATACGGTACTCACCATTACATACTCTTGCAATAAGCGCCATGGGATCTTTAGTGACCACAGAGTTGGGACACCCGTTTTAAAATGCCGCTTTCAAAACAACAAGGGAACTTAGAACTCAGAAACCTCAACTCCCGACTTCAGCGCGTTCAAGACAACTGGGAACTAAAACGATCTCCAACTGGGAACTAAAACGATCTCCAACTGGGAACTAAAACGATCTCCAACTGGGAACTAAAACGATCTCCAACTGGGAACTAAAACGATCTCCAACTGGGAACTAAAACGATCTCCAACTGGGAAAAATCAGATTGAACGGTCATCCAACTCAGAATTCCAAGTCAGAAAATCCGGCATCTTTCTGGAGATCTGACTTTCCTACATGAAGATCACTGACATCATGATCATAAGTCCCATCTTTTTACATTTTTTCGAGGAACATTCCATTGTTAGTTAGTACTTCAACATAAATGGTATAACCTACATTGATCTGTCTTTGAACTTACTGCCTTCTTGAATCATTTCAGCAGCATATTTCTCTTTGGCTTTTGTTTTTGTCTGTATCCTGGTGGCATTCATACGTCTTTGTGCCCACAACTTGAAAGGAAACACCATTGAATGGGGGGGGGGGGGGACTTTTATTCTCCCAGCTGAGATGTTTTCCTGCCAAAGGCTGGGCATCTGTTGAAGGTCAAGAATATGATAAATTGCTATTTGAATGAAAGTAACTGAAACTAACAGTGTTGCTGTATCAAATAGAAAAACTCCTCTGTGCTTTGAATGGAATCCCTTATGCTAGCTAGTTGGCTCATTTTAGATGAGAGTAGCAACAGACTAGTTATCTAATAAAGAGAAGACATCATACCCTTTAGCGCAAAACTATTGTCCTTTCTCAATGTTATGAATCGTAGTGACGTTGCCAATTCTTTTTTTCCAGAATGTATTTAGTTATTTAATTCTCAAACTTGAACTGGAGATATGTCATTTAGAATTTGAGGCATTTCCCCGCGAACCGGGAATAACTGTGTCATCACACTCCCTCATCTTATTGGTCGGGTAGGCCTGACCGGTTGCATCACCGCCTGGTGTGGCAACTGCTCGGCATCCTACCGTATGGAACTACAGAGGGTAGTGCGTACGGCCCAGTACATCACTGGGGCCAAACTTCCTGCCATCCAGGACCTCAAAACCAGGCGGTACACTGATAACCCAGGCATGACCTCAAAACCAGGCGGTACACTGATAACCCAGGCATGACCTCAAAACTAGGTGGTTCCTGCCATCCAGGACCTCAAAACCAGGCGGTGTCAGAGCAAGGCCCAGAACAATTGTAATATTCTCCAGTCAGCCAAGTCATAGACTATTTTCTCTGCTACCACACGGCAAGCGGTACCGGAGCGCCAAGTCTAGGTCCAAAAGGCTCTTTAACAGCTTCTACCCCCAAGCCATAAGACTGCTGAACAATTAATCAAATGGCCACCAGACTATTTACATTGACGCCCCTCCCCTTGTTTTTACACTGCTGCTACTCGCTGTTTATTATCTATGCATAGTCACTTTACAAATTACCTCAACTGACCTGTACCCCCGAGACATTGACTCGGTACCGGTACCCCCAGTATATAGCCTCGTTATTATGTACTTTTCTTGTGTTACTTTCAGATTTATTTATTTTTTTACTTTAGTTTATTTAGTACATATTTTCTTAACTCTATTTCTTGAACTGCGTTGTTGGCTAAAGACTTATAAGTCAGCATTTCATGGTAAGGTTGTACCTGTTGTATTTGGCGCATTTGACAAATTAGAGGGTGGCTGTTGTCGATGTGTGCAGAGGGTCCCTGGTTTGAGCCCAGGTTGGGGCGAGGAGAGGGACGGAAGCTATACTGTTACATTTATACACTGCACTCTTTGAGAGAGGTAGTTAGCAAACCAGGCCAAAGGCCCTTCAGAGACACCAATACTCCTTAGCCGGCCCACAAGAATGGAATGGTCTACCGTATCAAAAGCATTGGCCACGTCAATAAAAATAGCAGCACAGCATTGCTTAGAATCAAGGGCAATGGTGACATCATTGAGGACCTTTAAGTTTGCAGTGACACCTCCATAATCTGAGCAGAAACCAGATTGTATACCAGAGAAAATACTATAGACATCAAGAAAGCCAGTCAGTTGATTATTGACAAATTTTTCCAACACTTTTGATAAACAGGGCAAAATAGAAATAGGCCTATAACAGTTAGGATCAGCTTGATCTCCCCCTTTAAATAATGGACGAACCGTGGCTGCCTTCCAAGCAATGGGAACCTCCCCAGAAAGGAGAGGCGGGTTAAAAAGGTCAGCGATAGGCTTGGCGGTTATAGGGGCAGCAACCTTAAAGAAGAAAGGGTCTAAACCATCTGACCCAAATGTTTTTTGGGGTCAAGTTTAAGGAGCTCCTTTAGTACCTTGGACTCAGTGACTGCCTGCAGGGAGAAGCTTTGTAGCGGGGCAGGGGACAAATAGGGAGAAGCATCGGGGCTAGTCGCATTAGAAGGGGTGCAAGATGAGGAAATGTTGGACAGGCAAGGAGGCATGGCTGAGTCAAATAGGAATCCTGACTTAATGAAGTGGTGATTAAAGAGCTCAGCCATGTGCTTCTTGTCAGTAACAACCACATCATAAACATTAATGGACATGGGCAGCTGTGAGGAGGAGGATTTATTCTCCAGGTCTTTAACCGTTTTCCAGAATTCTTGGGGTTAGACCCACAGAGAGAGAACTGCTCCTTAAAGTAACTAACTCTGACCTTCCGGATAGCCTGAGTGCACTTATTTCTCATTTGGCTGAACGAGAGCCAGTCAGCCTGAATATGTGTGTGCAGAGCCTTTCGCCAAATGCAATTCTTGAGGTGGAGTAACTCTGCAAGATCACGGTCGAACCAGGGGCTGAACCTGTTTTTAATTCAAATTTTCTTTATGGGGGTGTGTTTGTTAACAATATCACAGAAAATATTTTTAAAATGGTACAAGCGTCTTTGACAGAGGGGATCAAGCTGATTCTATACCCTTTTACAGAGGCCAGGTCATGAAGGAAGGCTTGCTCATTAAAGTTATTTTGCATGCGTCTATGACAAATCAGAACAGGTCGTTTCACTGAGCAGCCATTACGAACACAGGCTATTAAACAGTGATCACTAAGGTCATTACAGAAAACACCAGACTGATACCTATCAGGATTATTTGTGAGGATAACATCGAGGAGAGCAGCCTTTTCTGGATGTTTGTAGTCATACCTTGTGGGATTGGTGATAATCTGAGAAATATTTAGGGAGTCTCATTGCTTTAGGACTTGGTCAGGTGGTTTTAGCGTGTCCCAGTTTAGGTCACCTAGCAGGACAAATTCAGACTTAGTGTAAGGGGCCAGGAGAGAGCTTAGGGCAGGTAGGGTACAGGTAGGGTACAGGCCGGTGCTGAGGGCAGGTAGGGTACAGGTAGGGTGGGGGTAGGGTACAGGCCGGTGCTGATGGAGGACGATAACACCCAGCAACAGTCAACAAAGAGCTATTTGAAACTTTAATGCTTAAAACCAGCAAATCAAATTGTTTGGGGACAGACTTGGTGGAGACAACCGAGCACTGAAGGTGATCCTTGGTAAAGATTGCCACTCCACCACCTTTGGAAGATCTGTCTTGCCGAAAAAGATTATAACCAGAAAGGTTAACATCAGTGTTCAATACACTCTTCCTTAACCATGTCTCAGTAATGACCAACACATCTGGACTGGAGCTGTGAACCCACACTTTCAATTGGTCCATTTTAGGCAATAAGCTTCTAGTGTTAACGTGCAGAAAACCCAGGCTTTTATGAGAGCAGAAATCAGTGAAGCAGATATCAGAGCACCAGTCAGAATTGGGGCTAGCAACAGTAGATGGGCCAGGGTGTACATGCATATTTCCAGATATCATCAACAGTAATACAATCAGGGCACGGCAGAGGACAGGGAGAGCTCTGCAGTGCTGATTTATGACATCTGAATGTGCATTATATGGCAACAAGATCATATTATACAGCAATTTCATCAGATAACATGAATACAAAGCCGACGAGAGGTGGTTAGAATAGGATGGGAGGCCAAAAGTCTGTGTAACCAATAGAAAGTCAGATTCCCGAGTGTGGGAACAAACAGTCGGTCCCACGGTTGGGTAAACAAGAAAGTTCATAGTCAAGAAGCATGCAGGAGTCATGAGGCAAATGGCAAAACGCACAAGAAAAACTACTTGGGGCTAGCCATTGTAATTTATATTTAACTAGGCAAGTCAGTTAAGAACAAATTCTTATTTTCAATGACAGCCTAGGAATGGTGGGTTAACTGCCTTGTTCAGGGGCAGAACAACAGATTTGTACTTTGTCGGCTCAGGGATTTGAACTTGCAACCTTTGCGGTTACTAGTCCAACACTCTAACCACTAGGCTACGCTGCCGCCCCGTTCAGATTCACTCGCCCCAACAGTGCCTGTGTGCTGGAGGCGAGCGAAAGCTCAGGAGAGAGGGGGGAGTGTGGTGGGGGTACCTGCACCAGACAAGGGGTGATAACCAGGGCAGACAGTGAACAGATCGCCAGGGGGAATCTAAGCAGCAGAGCTGCAGGCAACGGGAGTAGGTGTCACACCCACTTGTGAGAAGCTTTTATTTCTGGAGGCAGATTTCTTGTAGAAAATGCCAGTGGATGGTCTCTGAACAGCAGGAGGGGCTTCAAGGCCTCTGAATTTGGCTGTGGTTGTCACGTTCGTCGTAAAGATGGGACCAAGGCGCAGCGGGAATGTGTATGCTCATCTTCTTTATTTAGAAGAAATAAACACTTAAACAAAAACAACGACGAGAAAACAGTCCTGTGAGGCACACAGCTACACACGGAACAACTACCCACAAAAACCCATGAAAAAACACCCCTACTAAATAGGACCTTCAATTAGAGGCAACGAGGAACAGCTGCCTCCAATTGAAGGTCAACCCAATAAACTATATGTCCTGGTGACATAGTGAAGGTTATGTTGTGGAGGGTAGCATCCTGTATATGTCCTGGTGACATAGTGAAGGTTATGCTGTGGAGGGTAGTATCCTGTATATGTCCTGGTGACATAGTGAAGGTTATGTTGTGGAGGGTAGCATCCTGTATATGTCCTGGTGACATAGTGTTGTGGAGGGTAGCATCCTGTATATGTCCTGGTGACATAGTGAAGGTTATGCTGTAGAGGGTAGCATCCTGTATATGTCCTGGTGACATAGTGAAGGTTATGCTGTGGAGGGTAGAATCCTGTATATGTCCTGGTGACATAGTGAAGGTTATGCTGTGGAGGGTAGCATCCTGTATATGTCCTGGTGACATAGTGAAGGTTATGTTGTGGAGGGTAGTATCCTGTATATGTCCTGGTGTCATAGTGTTGTGGAGGGTAGTATCCTGTATATGTCCTGGTGACATAGTGAAGGTTATGTTGTGGAGGGTAGCATCCTGTATATGTCCTGGTGACATAGTGAAGGTTATGTTGTGGAGGGTAGTATCCTGTATATGTCCTGGTGACATAGTGAAGGTTATGCTGTGGAGGGTAGCATCCTGTATATGTCCTGGTGACATAGTGAAGGTTATGTTGTGGAGGGTAGTATCCTGTATATGTCCTGGTGTCATAGTGTTGTGGAGGGTAGTATCCTGTATATGTCCTGGTGACATAGTGAAGGTTATGTTGTGGAGGGTAGCATCCTGTATATGTCCTGGTGACATAGTGAAGGTTATGTTGTGGAGGGTAGTATCCTGTATATGTCCTGGTGACATAGTGAAGGTTATGCTGTGGAGGGTAGCATCCTGTATATGTCCTGGTGACATAGTGAAGGTTATGCTGTGGAGGGTAGAATCCTGTATATGTCCTGGTGTCATAGTGTTGTGGAGGGTAGTATCCTGTATATGTCCTGGTGACATAGTGAAGGTTATGATGTGGAGGGTAATATCCTGTATATGTCCTGGTGACATAGTGAAGGTTATGTTGTGGAGGGTAGTATCCTGTATATGTCCTGGTGACATAGTGTTGTGGAGGGTAGTATCCTGTATATGTCCTGGTGACATAGTGCTGTGGAGGGTAGTATCCTGTATATGTCCTGGTGACATAGTGCTGTGGAGGGTAGTATTCTGTATATGTCCTGGTGACATAGTGAAGGTTATGTTGTGGAGGGTAGTATCCTGTATATGTCCTGGTGACATAGTGAAGATTATGTTGTGGAGGGTAGTATCCTGTATATGTCCTTGTGACATAGTGTTGTGGAGGGTAGTATCCTGTATATGTCCCGGTGACATAGTGAAGGTTATGTTGTGGAGGGTAGTATCCTGTATATGTCCTGGTGACATAGTGAAGGTTATGCTGTGGAGGGTAGCATCCTGTATATGTCCTGGTGACATAGTGAAGGTTATGCTGTGGAGGGTAGCATCCTGTATATGTCCTGGTGTCATAGTGAAGGTTATGTTGTGGAGGGTAGTATCCTGTATATGTCCTGGTGACATAGTGAAGGTTATGTTGTGGAGGGTAGCATCCTGTATATGTCCTGGTGACATAGTGAAGGTTATGTTGTGGAGGGTAGCATCCTGTATATGTCCTGGTGACATAGTGTTGTGGAGGGTAGTATCCTGTATATGTCCCTGCTGAAAAAAAATCCAAGTTTATCTAACTCCAAATGTATCTTTTTTTTGTAAAAATAAAACATGTGGAAAAATGTGAGAGCTCACATGAAGCTGTGTCTCTCTCTCTCTCCGTCCACTAGTCAGTTGATTTGATTAGCTCATCTCTATTTGAGTAGAACTCCATCTCTGTCCATCAGTAAAGTTTCCATAGTAAAACCTCTGGGGGAATTAGGAAGAAATCAAATTCAGAAATGCCAATTGCATATGCTGATATTATTTGGATGAGTGAATTATGTGTTGTCTTAAATCCTTAGATCAGATATTAAGAGGCAAAATGAATTGCTGAATCTCCTATAAATAGGTATATCTAAATGAATTGCTGAATCTCCTATAAATAGGTATATAAAGAAAATGTATAAAGAAATAGCATCAGTGCATGTCATTGAGAACAAACATTCGATTTGAGTCATTCTGAGAGCTTCCTGTGAGTCATTCTGAGAGCTTCCTGTGGGTTGTCTGAGAGCTTCCTGTGGGTTGTCTGAGAGCTTCCTGTGGGTTGTCTGAGAGCTTCCTGTGGGTTGTCTGAGAGCTTCCTGTGAAGTGTCTGTGGTGTCGCTCTTCTCCAGTGTTGTATCTGTCCTCTCCTCTCACCTTCTCAGAGTTTAACCTTGGCTCTCTGGACAGGAACACTTGTTACGTCCACAATGGCACCCTATACCCCTATATAGTGCGCTACTTTTGACCAGAGCCCTATGGTGAATAGGGGGCCATTTTGGACGCAGCCACTGTCTTCTAGTACAGTCATTTGGAAGTATAAACTCTTTGTACTTTGTCCACTTCTGACAATAGTGGTTGGTACTGGATGTGTTACCACTACGGTGATGCAGATCAAAGAGTCTGTGATAAGGAGGATTACTACTGTGATATGAACTTTAAGCTCTGTACATTCAAAACAATAACCTGATTGTCCTGGGTAGTAAAAATACATATATCTCTTTACTGCAGCAAATTAGTATGTTTGATCTAATTATTTTATTTTATTTATTTGCATAATAGCCAATCTTTGCAACGCAAAAATGATAAATGTTTTGAACTGCCCTGGTTAGGAGATTTGATTGATTTAAGGTCCTTTGTCTCTACGGTATAGAATTGAGTACATGAAATCTAGTGGACTTAGAAAGAGTAGAGGGGGAGACAATAGAGCGAGTGTAGGCTAATCTCCTACAGAATCTCCATAGAGTGATCACGCTAGTAGCACTGCTGCCCGCTACTCTTTAATAGTACCTTGTCCCAGCCTTTGTCTTCTCACTGCATGAAGATCAGTCTCATTAGATTGCATCACCTTCATTATAAAGAGTGACTGCTGGATGGGTGACGAAGTGAGCTGACTGAAATCAGGGATGAGCTCAACTGGGGGCCAGTCTGTGGAGGCTGTCTGATAACTGGAGCTATTCTGGGTGTCTACAGCATACTATCCTGGGTAATAGTGAGGGTCTGTCCATAGCATACTATCCTGGTTAATAGTGAGGGTCTATAGCATACTATCCTGGAGGGTCCATAGCATACTATCCTGGGTAATAGTGAGGGTCTGTCTATAGCATACTATCCTGGGTAATAGTGAGGGTCTGTCTATAGCATACTATCCTGGGTAATAGTGAGGGTCTGTCTATAGCATACTATCCTGGGTAATAGTGAGGGTCTGTCCATAGCATACTATCCTGGGTAATAGTGAGGATCTGTCTATAGCATACTATCCTGGGTAATAGTGAGGGTCTGTCCATAGCATACTATCCTGGGTAATAGTGAGGGTCTGTCTATAGCATACTATCCTGGGTAATAGTGAGGGTCTGTCCATAGCATACTGTCCTGGGTAATAGTGAGGATCTGTCTATAGCATACTATCCTGGGTAATAGTGAGGGTCTGTCTATAGCATACTATCCTGGGTAATAGTGAGTATCTGTCTATAGCATACTATCCTGGGTAATAGTGAGGGTCTGTCCATAGCATACTATCCTGGGTAATAGTGAGGGTCTGTCTACAGCATACTATCCTGGGTAATAGTGAGGATCTGTCCATAGCATGCTATCAGGGTGCTTTCCAAATGACACCCTATTCCTTATATAGTGCACTACTTTAGACCAGAGCCCTATGGAACCCTATTCCCTATATAGTGCACTACTTTAGACCAGAGCCCTATGGAACCCTATTCCCTATATAGTGCACTACTTTAGACCAGAGCCCTATAGAACCCTATTCCCTATATAGTGCACTACTTTAGACCAGAGCCCTATGGGCCAAGGTAAAATGTAGTGCACTACATAGAAAAGGGTACCATTTGGGACGCTGACTCGGTCCACTGTCTGACCGTAGTGTACACTCCCTAAAAGACCTGTACACATCCACCCTCATCTGTTATACATGCTGAGCCTGTCATGAACTTCCTCTCTCCCTCCTCCTCCTCTCTCCCCACAGGGAAGATCCTCCTCTCTCCCCACAGGGAAGATCCTCCTCTCTCCCCACAGGGAAGATCCTCCTCTCTCCCCACAGGGAAGATCCTCCTCTCTCCCCACAGGGAAGATCCTCTTCTCTCCCCACAGGGAAGATCCTCCTCTCCTCTCTCCCCACAGGGAAGATCCTCCTCTCCCCACAGGGAAGATCCTCCTCTCTCCCCACAGGGAAGATCCTCCTCTCTCCCCACAGGGAAGATCCTCCTCTCCCCACAGGGAAGATCCTCCTCTCTCCCCACAGGGAAGATCCTCCTCTCCTCTCTCCCCACAGGGAAGATCCTCCTCTCTCCCCACAGGGAAGATCCTCCTCTCCTCTCTCCCCACAGGGAAGATCCTCCTCTCTCCCCACAGGGAAGATCCTCCTCTCTCCCCACAGGGAAGATCCTCCTCTCCTCTCTCCCCACAGGGAAGATCCTCCTCTCCTCTCTCCCCACAGGGAAGATCCTCCTCTCCATCTCAGCAGCAGGTTTTGAGATCTCAGCCCTGCAGATGGTAAGTAGCCTACATAGTCAGTCATCGTAGTCAAATCTGTGCCATGCCACTTGCACCCACGGGTGATGACGATGGTGTAAACCTGCTTAGACCCACGGGTGATGATGGTGTAAACCTGCTTAGACCCACGGGTGATGATGGTGTAAACCTGCTTAGACCCACGGGTTAGGATGGTATAAACCTGTTTAGACCCACGGGTGATGATGACGATGGTGTAAACCTGTTTAGATCCACGGGTGATGGTGTAAACCTGCTTAGATCCACGGGTGATGGTGTAAACCTGTTTAGGTCCACGGGTGATGATGGTGTAAACCTGTTTAGACCCACGGGTGATGGTGGTGTAAGCCTGTTTAGACCCACGGGTGATGAAGGTGTAAACCTGTTTAGACCCATGGGTGGTGATGATGATGATGATGGTGTAAACCTGTTTAGACCCACGGGTGATAATGGTGTAAACCTGTTTAGACCCATAGGTGATGATGGTGTAAACCTGTTTAGACCCACGGGTGATGATGGTGTAAACCTGTTTAGATCCACGGGTGATGATGGTGTAAACCTGTTTAGACCCACTGGTGATGATGGTGTAAACCTGTGTAGACCCACGGGTGATGATGGTGTAAACCTGTTTAGATCCACGGGTGATGATGGTGTAAACCTGTTTAGACCCACGGGTGATGATGGTGTAAACCTGTTTAGATCCACGGGTGATGATGGTGTAAACCTGTTTAGACCCACGGGTGATGATGGTGTTAACCTGTTTAGATAATGGATTGTAGTGGAGGGACAACATGGACCTTACCCATCCACCTCTCATCACCCATTTTCTCTCTGCTGCTGTACTCCATAGGACCTCAGGGAATTCTGTACGGCTTTAGTGACCCTTGCTGTCCTGACCAATCACAGCTCTGTCATGACCCTGGCTGTCCTGGCCAATCACAGCTCTGTCATGACCCTGGCTGTCTTGACCAATCACAGCTCTGTCATGACCCTGGCTGTCCTGACCAATCACAGCTCTGTCATGACCCTGGCTGTCCTGACCAATCACAGCTCTGTCACGACCCTGGCTGGCCTGACCAATCACAGCTCTGTCATGACCCTGGCTGCCCTGACCAATCACAGCTCTCTCATGACTCTGGCTGCCCTGACCAATCACAGCTCTGTCATGACCCTTCTTTCTGCTTGTCTAGTATGGGTACACTTTTTAAAATGGCATCCGGTCCACCCTGTTGATTTCAATGGGGACGGCTGTTCTAGGAATTCTATTTCTATGATTCAGCCACTCGTCTGGTGATGCACAGAGTTGGCCTTGGGGCAGTCTAGCCAGGGCACAGTGGATCAATGGTGGTGTTGTAACTCTAATTACATATGGAGCTGTTGCTGAAACATCGTGTGTCTGGCTGCATGGGAACGGTACTATGAACAGGACACAATCCCACATTGATCTGATCTGATGCCTAATCAATGTGTTCAACTGAACCTGCAGCATCACAGCCTTTAATACAGACCGTCCTATATTAACCATGTCTAACCTGCAGCATCACAGCCTTAATACAGACCGTCCTATATTAACCATGTCTAACCTGCAGCATCACAGCCTTAATACAGACCGTCCTATATTAACCATGTCTAACCTGCAGCATCACAGCCTTAATACAGACCGTCCTATATTAACCATGTCTAACCTGCAGCATCCGAGCCTTAATACAGACCGTCCTATATTAACCATGTCTAACCTGCAGCATCACAGCCTTAATACAGACCGTCCTATATTAACCATGTCTAACCTGCAGCATCACAGCCTTAATACAGACCGTCCTATATTAACCATGTCTAACCTGCAGCATCACAGCCTTAATACAGACCGTCCTACTGCAGCATCACAGCCTTAATACAGACCGTCCTACTGCAGCATCACAGCCTTAATACAGACCATCCTATATTAACCATGTCTAACCTGCAGCATCACAGCCTTTAATACAGACCGTCCTACTGCAGCATCACAGCCTTAATACAGACCGTCCTATATTAACCATGTCTAACCTGCAGCATCACAGCCTTAATACAGACCGTCCTATATTAACCATGTCTAACCTGCAGCATCACAGCCTTAATACAGACCGTCCTATATTAACCATGTCTAACCTGCAGCATCAAAGCCTTAATACAGACCGTCCTATATTAACCATGTCTAACCTGCAGCATCACAGCCTTAATACAGACCGTCCTATATTAACCATGTCTAACCTGCAGCATCACAGCCTTAATACAGACCGTCCTATATTAACCATGTCTAACCTGCAGCATCACAGGGTTGTGGGTTCGATTCCCACGGGGGACCAGTACGGAGAAAAGAATGTGTGAAATGTATGCATTCAAATAAATGAATTATATTATTTTGAGCTTGGATTAAATGAATTATATTAATTATTATCTCTGCCTCCTTGGGTTTATCCTCTTCATGGTTTTGAGTGCTTTTGGAACTCTATAGATATTTTCTCTCCCACATACTGGCTTCCACCTTTCATACTAGCCTGAGAGCTAACCCTCCATACTGGCTTCCACCTTTCATACTAGCCTGAGAGCTAACCCTCCATACTGGCTTCCACCTTTCATACTAGCCTGAGAGCTAACCCTCATACTGGCTTCCACCTTTCATACTAGCCTGAGAGCTAACCCTCCATACGGGCTTCCACCTTTCATACTAGCCTGAGAGCTAACCCTCATACTGGCTTCCACCTTTCATACTAGCCTGAGAGCTAACCCTCCATACTGGCTTCCACCTTTCATACTAGCCTGAGAGCTAACCCTCATACTGGCTTCCACCTTTCATACTAGCCTGAGAGCTAACCCTCCATACTGGCTTCCACCTTTCATACTAGCCTGAGAGCTAACCCTCATACTGGCTTCCACCTTTCATACTAGCCTGAGAGCTAACCCTCCATACTGGCTTCCACCTTTCATACTAGCCTGAGAGCTAACCCTCATACTGGCTTCCACCTTTCATACTAGCCTGAGAGCTAACCCTCCATACTGGCTTCCACCTTTCATACTAGCCTGAGAGCTAACCCTCATACTGGCTTCCACCTTTCATACTAGCCTGAGAGCTAACCCTCATACTGGCTTCCACCAGCCTCCATCTGTAGCTCAGTTGGTAGAGCATGGTGTTTGCAACACCAGGGTTGTGGGTTCGATTCCCACGGGGGGCCATGTATGAAATGTATGCATTCACTACTGTAAGTCGCTCTGGATAAGAGCGTCTGCTAAATGACTAAAATGTAAATGTAAATGTACTGTTTAAAGGTCACTGCCTCCCCATTAAACCACCATTTATTGTACTCACAACATTCACAACGGGTCTCCAGTCACGTATTTCCATGTTTCACTTCAACACAAATGAAGTCATTGATTTGAGACAGTTTTTGAATTATTTATTTAGTTTGTATATCTTTTGGAGTTGCAGTCCGATGATAATTGTACAAGTTTGACTTGTCTTCCCACAGTGTAACATGGACAGAGCCAATGCTGAGGAGTTCTTGGAAGTTTACAAAATGGGTTGTGACAGATTACCCTGTGAGTATGATCGGTTTGACACGTCCACATGCTAGCTATGTTAGCGCCTTCAGAAAGTATTCATAACCCCTTGACTTTTTTCCACATTTTGTTTTGTGTTACAGCCTGAATTTAAAAGTAATTAAATTGAGATTTTGTGTCCGTGGCCTACACACAATACCCCATAATGTCAAAGTGTGAATTATGTTTTTAGACATTTTTATAAATGAATTAAAAATGAAAAGCTGAAATGTCTTTGAGTCAATAAGTATTCATTCCCTTTGTTATGGCCTAAATAAATTAACGAGTAAACATTTGTTTAACAAGTCACATAATACGTTTCATGGAATCACTCTGTGTGCAATAATAGTGTTTAATATGATTTTTGAATGACTACCTCATCTCTGTACCCCACATATACATGTACAGTGCATTCAGAAAGTATTCAGACCTCTTGACTTTTTCCACATGTTGTTACATTACAGCCTTATTCTAAAATTGATTAAATAAACGTTTTTCCTCATAAATAACACACAATACCCCATAATTGTCACGATCGCTGTCTTCAAACTCCCTGTCGTAAATAAGCCAAGGCGCAGCGTGCATGGAATTCCACATCCTCTAATGAAGTGAAACCAAAAGAACAAAACAGAAGGAAAGGAAACGTGACGTTCTGGGGCTGCTCACCGGCAGCTACACAAAAAACAAGATCCTACAATCACAGGTGGGAAAAGGGCTGCCTAAGTATGATCCCCAATCAGAGACAACGATAGACATCTGCCTCTGATTGGGGACCATACCCGGCCAAACAAAGAAATAAGAAAACTAGTTTGCCCACCCAAATCACACCCTGACCAAATAGAGAAATGGAAAGGCTCTCTATGGTCAGGGCGTGACAATAATGAGTATTAAAAATAAAAAACTGAAATAATACATTTGCATAAGTATTCAGACCCTTTACTCAGTACTTTATTGAAGCACATTTGGCAGCGATTACAGCCTCGAGTCTTCTTGGGTATGCCGCTACAAAGCTTGGCATACCTGTATTTGGGTAGTTTCTCCCAATTTTCTCTGCAGATCCTCTCAAGCTCTGTCAGGTTGGATGGGGAGCTTCGCTGCACAGCTAATTTCAGGTCTCTCCAGAGATGTTCGATCAGGTTTATGTCCCGGCTCTGGCTAGGCCACTCAAGGACATTCAGAGACTTGTCCCGAAGCCACTCCTGCATTGTCTTGGCTGTGTGCTTAGGGTCTGTATCCTGTTGGAAGGTGAGCCTTCGCCCCAGTCTGAGGTCCTGAGCACTCTGGAACAGGTTTTCATCAAGGATCTCTCTGTACTTTGCTTCGTTCATCTTTCCCTCAATCCTGACTAGTCTCCCAGTCCCTGCTGGTGAAAAACATCCCCACAGCATGATGCTGCCACCACCATGCTTCACCGTAGGGATGGTTCCAGGTTTCCTCCAGACTTGACGCTTGGCATTCAGGCCAAAGAGTTCAATCTTGGTTCCATCAGACCAGAGAATCTTGTTTCTCATGGTCTGATAGTCCTTTAGGTGCCTTTTGGCAAACTCCAAGCGGGCTGTCATGTGCCTTTTACTTAGGAGTGGCTTCCGTCTGACCACTCTACCATAAAGGCCTGATTGGTGGAGTGCTGCAGAGATGGTTGTCCTTCTGAAAGGTTCTCCCATCTCCACAGAGGAACTCTGGAGCTCTCTTAGAGTGACCATCGGGTTCTTGGTCACCTCCCTCACCAAGGCCCTTCTCCCGATTGCTCAGTTTGGCCGGGCAGCCAGCTCTAGGAAGAGTCTCGGTGGTTCCAAACTTCTTCCATTTAAGAATGATGGAGGCCACTGTGCTCTTGGGGACCTTCAGTGCTGCAGAAATGTTTTGGTACCCTTCCCCAGATCTGTGCCTCAACACAATTCTGTCTCGGAGCTCTACGGATAATTCTTACAACCTTATGGCTTGGTTTTTGCTCTGACATGCGCTGTCAACTGTGGGACCTTATATAGACAAGTGTATGCCTTTCTAAATCATGTCCAATCAATGGACTTTACCACAGGTGGACTCCAATCAAGTTGTAGAAACATCTCAAGGATGATCAATGGAAACAGGATGCATCTGAGCTCAACTTCGAGTCTCATAGCAAAGGGTCTGTATACTTATGTAAATCAAATTGTATTTGTCTCATGCGCCGAATACAACATGTGTAGACCTTACAGTGAAATGCTTACTTACAAACCCTAAACCAACAATGCAGTTTTAAGAAAATCCCTAAAAAAGTAAGAGATAAGAATAACAAATAATTAAAGAGCAGCAGTAAATAACACTAACGAGGCTATATACAGGGGGTACCGGTACAGAGTCAATGTGGAGGCTATATACAGGGGGGTACCGGTACAGAGTCAATGTGGAGGCTATATACAGGGGGTACCGGTACAGAGTCAATGTGGAGGCTATATACAGGGGGTACCGGTACAGAGTCAATGTGGAGGCTATATACAGGGGGTACCGGTACAGAGTCAATGTGGAGGCTATATACAGGGGGTACCAGAGTCAATGTGGAGGCTATATACAGGGGGTACCGGTACAGAGTCAATGTGGATGCTATATACAGGGGGTACCGGTACAGAGTCAATGTGGAGGCTATATACAGGGGGTACCGGTACAGAGTCAATGTGGAGGCTATATACAGGGGGTACCGGTACAGAGTCAATGTGGAGGCTATATACAGGGGGTACCAGAGTCAATGTGGAGGCTATATACAGGGGGTACCGGTACAGAGTCAATGTGGATGCTATATACAGGGGGTACCGGTACAGAGTCAATGTGGAGGCTATATACAGGGGATACCGGTACAGTCAATGTGGAGGCTATATACAGGGGGTACCGGTACAGAGTCAATGTGGAGGCTATATACAGGGGGTACCGGTACAGAGTCAATGTGGAGGCTATATACAGGGGGTACTGGTACAGAGTCAATGTGGAGGCTATATACAGGTGGTACCGGTACAGAGTCAATGTGCGGGGGGCACCGGTGTCGAGGTAATTGAGGTAAGTATGTACATGTAGGTAGAGTTATTAAAGTGGCTACGCATAGATAATAACATTAGCGTGGGGGGGATGACAATGCAAATAGTCTGGGTAGCCATTTGATTAGCTGTTCAGGAGTCTTATGGTTTGGGGGTAGAAGCTGTTTAGAAGCCTCTTGGACCTAAACTTGATTCTTCGGTACTGCTTGCCGTGCGGTAGCAGAGAGAACAGTCTATGACTAGGGTGGATAATGGCCTTATATGAACTGTAACTCTGTAAAATCTTTGAAATTATTGCATGTTGTGTTTATATTTTTGTTCAGTAAATCTATATATACAGGTTTACTGGGCCATACTCACCACTGCCTTGCGGTTCAGTGGTTTGTAGTTGCCGTACCAAGCGGTGATGCAGCCAGTCAAGATGCTCTCGATGGTGCAACTGTAAAACCTTTTGAGGATCTGAGGGCTCGTGCCAAATCTTTTCAGTCTCCTGAGGGGGAATAGGTTTTGTCGTGCCCTCTTCACGACTATCTTGGTGTGCTTTGACCATGTTAGTTTGTTGGCGATGTGGACACCAAAGAAGTTGTTCTCAACCTGCTCCACTACAGCCCCGTCGATTGAGAATGGGGGCGTGTTCGGTCCTCCTTTTCCTGTAGTCCACAATCATCTCCTTTGTCTTGATCATGTTGAGGGAGAGGTTGTTGTCCTTGCACCACACGGTCAGGTCTCTGACCTCCTCCCTATAGGCTGTCTCATAGTTGTTGGTGATCAGGCCTACCACTGTTGTGTCATCAGCAAACTTAATGATGGTGTTGGAGTCGTGTTTGGCCGTGCAGTCATGGGTGAACAGGGAGTACAGGAGGGGAATAAGCACGCACCCCTGAGGGGCCCCCGTGTTGACGATCAGCGTGGCGAATGTGTTGTTACCTACCCTTACCACCTGGGGGCGGCCCGTCAGGAAGTCCAGGGTCCAGTTGTAGAGGGAGGTGTTTAGTCCCAGGGTCCTTAGCTTGGTGATGAGCTTTGAGGGTGCTATGGTGTTGAACGCTGAGCTGTAATCAACGAATAGCATTCTCACATAGGTGTTCCTTTTATCCAGGTCGGAAAGGCCAGTGTGGAGTGCAATAGAGATTGCATCATCTGTGGATCTGTTGGGGTGATATGCGATTTGAAATGGGTGTAGAGTTTCCGGGATGATGGTGTTGTGAGCCATGACCAGCCTTTCAAAGCGCTTCATGGCTACCGATGTGAGTGCTACGGGTCGGTAGTCATTTAGGCAGGTTACCTTGGTGTTCTTGGGTACAGGGACTATGGTGGTCTGCTTGAAACATGTTGGTTTTACAGACTCAGACTGGGAGAGGTTGAAAATGTCAGTGAAGACACTGGCCAGTTGGTCAGCGCATGCTCGGAGTACACGTCCTAGTAATCCGTCTGGCCGTGCGGCCTTGTGAATGTTGACCTGTTTAAAGGTTTTACTCACATGGGCTACGGAGAGCTTGATCACACAGTCGTCCGGAACAGTTGATGCTCTCATGCATGTTTCAGTGTTACTTGCCTCAAAGCGAGCATAGAAGGGATTTAGCTCGTCTGGTAGGCTCTTGTCACTGGGAATCTCTCGGCTGTGCTTCCCTTTGTAGTCTGTAATAGTTTACAAGCCCTGCCACATCCGACGAGCATCGGAGCTGGTGTAGTACGATTCGATCTTAGTCCTGTATTGATGCTTTGCCTGTTTGATGGTTCGTCGGAGGGCATAGCGGTATTTTTTATGAGCTTCCGTGTTAGAGTAGCTCTGCCCTTTAGGTCAGTGCAAAGGTTGCCTGCAATCCATGACTTCTGGTTGGGGTATGAACATATAGTTACTGTGGGGACTGTAATCTATTTCAGCTTTTTATTTTTTATACATTTGCAAAAATGTAGAAAAACCTTTATTTTCGCTTTATCATTATGGGGTATTGTGTGTAGCTTGAAGAGGGAGAAAAAAAAATTTAATCAATTTTTGAATACGGCTGTAACGTAACTGTCACGTCCTGACCATAGTAAGAGGTTAATTTCTATGGTAGAGTAGGTCAGGGCGTGACAGGGGGTGTTTTCTGTTTTTCTATGTGTTGTATTTCTATGTTTAAGTTCTAGTTTTTCTATTTCTATGTTGTTCTTTTTGGGGTTGATCTCCAATTGGAGGCAGCTGGTCCTCGTTGTCTCTAATTGGAGATCATATTTAAGTAGGGGTTTTTCCACCTGGGTTTTGTGGGTTATTATATTTTGAGTAGTGTTTGTTTCTCTCTGCGTCACGGTTTGTTGTTTTGTCAAATTCAGTTATTTATGTTTTTGCAAAGTTTCATGGATTTAATAAAATGTGGAACTACAACCACCCTGCACTTTGGTCTGCTCCTTTCGACAGCCGTGATAGTAACAAAATGTGGAGGGGTCTGAATACTTTCCCGAATGCACTGTATGAGTGTGCCTTCAGTGCATTCGGCGTGTGTCTGCTTTATCCCCCATCTAGCGGAGCCTGTGATAGCCTTCCCTAAGTAGACCAGAGTAGACATGTGATCTGGTTAACAGGCTGGTGCGTCTGGGGAACCTCTCGCTCACCCACAGCCTTGAGGGAAAGAGAGGAAAGGTTGTTATTCAGGATGTATTACCTCCATCAAGCCACATCAATTCAACCTTTTAAAGATGGAGGCTTTGATATGGTTCAATTGGTTTTTCTCAATATTCAACCATTAAAGATGGAGTCCTTTGATATGGTTCAATTGGTTTTTCTCAATATTCAATTGATGCATTAAAGGGATAGTTCAGCCAAATGTCACATCATGTTCTGACCTGTCTTCTCCCTTTACACCTGTAACTCAACAGGGGAAACACGTCAATTATTTACATTGTTTACATTGTTGTCATTTAGCAGACACTCTTATCCAGAGTGACTTACAGTAGTGAATGCATACATCTCATACATTTTGTTACCCGTACTGGTCCCCCGTGGGAATTGAACCCACAACCCTGGCGTTGCAAACACCATGCTCTGCCAACTGAGCCGCCCTTACGGCCGTTAAATCACTAGAAATTAATAACATGCAAAATAACAGCATGGGCTTTGTCTTTCGATGGTCGTATCAGTTATGATATTAGGATGGACCAAGGAGATGGTTGGGCCTAATTATTCCTAATTATTATATGTGGCCAATTCCATCAGATAACAATAAAGCAAATCCTTAAGGGCTGGTTGCCCTCACAAAACGGTACGAAGTCCTTCTGGTAATAGCATGGACATGTTAACTCCTCCCTGCTGTCATTAGGTGTTCAGTGTTTATCACCATCTATATACAGAGTCATTTCAGCTAGCTACTTTTTCCCTCTTAAATTACCTTGGCTACTATTCAATTAGCTAGTCTGAAAAAAAAAGTTTGCCAAGCCCTCTCCCACTTGAATGAACAATATAAATCTTCTAGCAATCTTTCTAGTCCTGTCAGTCACAAAGTGAGCAATGGCAGGGAAACTGCTGGTTTGACAGTCTGCTGTCAGTCCCACCTCTCTAATATGGTAACAATGAGTTGAAACCTACTTAGCCAAATGTTTTCTGGCACATTCATACTGTTTATTTCACGTTCAGTGTCCGACATTAACGCTGGCCCAGGGCCAGTAAAAACCTGTTTTCGGGCCATCAGTGTCACGCCCTGACCATAGTAAGTGGTTATTTTCTATGGTAGATTAGGTCAGGGCGTGACAGGGGGTGTTTGTCTATGTTTTAGTATTTCTATGTTCAGTTTCTAGTTTTGTATTTCTATGTTGGTTTTGTTTGGTATGATCTCCAATTAGAGGCAGCTGGTCGTCGTTGTCTCTAATTGGAGGTCATATTTAAGCTGATGTTTGTCCCACCTGTTTTTGTGGGTGATTATTTGTGAGTAGTGTTTGTTTCTCCGCTGCGTCACGGTTTGTTGTTTTGTAATTTCAGTTATTTGATGTATTGCATAGTTTCACGGATTAAATAAATATGTGGAACGAAACACACGCTGCACTTTGGTCCGCTCCTTTTGACAGCCGTGACAATCAGATCTTTCAGCGCATTTTTACATTCCAGTTCAATATTTACCTGCTATGTCGCAGTCTACCATTGAATACCATTTGAAGACTACACACGTAAATGCTATTTGTATTTGAGCAATATTATTGGCTGTTCATTCAAGCACCACCATGCTCCCGCGAGTCACAACCCACTGGACAGACGTCAACTCAGCATCTATTCCACGTTGGTTCAATGTAATGTCATTGCAGTGGTATGGAATTTGGAACTACTCGAGCCGTACATGACGTCTTCTCACAGCACACGCCAGCTATTCAGGAAGTGCCTGTCAATTTACTCACTGAGCTTATTTATTTTAGGGAAAGTGATTTTCAAAAGTAAACCTTCAATAGTGAACAGACTCGTAATACGCTGGCTACTGTTGATAGTCTGCACAAAGAAAGCTACAAAAATGACAGCTAGCATTGGTCTTGGCTAGCCTGCTGTAACCATGTTGACATACACTACAAAAGTATGTGGACACCCCTTGAAATTAGTGGATTTGGCTAGTTCAGCCACACCCGTTGCTGACAGGTGTATAAAATCGAGCACACAGCCATGCAATCTCCATTGAAACATTGGTAGTAGAATGGCCTTACTGAAGAGCTCAGTGACTTTCAACTTGGCACCGTCATAGGATGCCAGTTCGTCTAATTTATGCCCTGCTAGAGCTGCCCCGGTCAACTGTAAGTGCTGTTATTGTGATGCGGAAACGTCTAGGAGCAACAACGGCTCAGCCGCAAAGTTGTAGGCCACACAAGCTCACAGAACGGGACCGCCGAGTGCTGAAGCGTGTAGCACGTAAAAATCGTCACTACTGAGTTCCAAACTGCCTCTGGAAGCAACGTCAGCACAAGAACTGTTTGTCGGGAGCTTCTTGAAATGGGTTTCCATGGCAGAGCAGCCGCACACAAGTCTAAGATCACCAAGCGTCGGTTGGAGTGGTGATAAGCTCACCGCCATCAGACGAATCTGGGTTTGGCGTATGCCAGGAGAACACTACCTGCCACAATGCATAGTGCCAACTGTAAAGTTTGGTGGAGGAGGAATAATGGTCTGGGGCTGTTTAACATGGTTTGGGCCCTTAGTTCCAGTGAAATCTTAATGCTTTGTGATTTGATTTGAAAGGTTGGTTTGATCTGATTTTAGTAGTTAGGCTATGTAGCATGTTAAGAGTTTTAGTCCTGCAGGCCACTCGGTTTGATCGGGCAGCAGGAAGAAACTCCAGTGTTAGCGTTTGCAATCTATCCACTCTGTTCTGCTCCCTGTTGAGTTGTCCAATAGACAGACTATTGTTTTGTCCTTCTTGGCTTCTGAGTATCCTGTTTGCAACCGTAGTTAGGACTCATATGTACCATGTTAGAGTTACTCCTGCTGTCTGTTAAGTTACCAATCAACTCACATCTGCAATATTACTGAGTTACTCAAATGTACTGTTGCATGTTAGAGTCCTAGGTACTGTTGGGTTGTCCACTCGGTTGAGAAGATAGAAGAGAAAAGTCAAGTGTTAATGTCAAGCCCAATGATTGGCTCATGACGTTCAAAATCCTGTATATTCTGTTAATCTAACGAAACATGTTATTTTGGATAGACAGCAGATGCTGCAATCACATTGATGTATGTGCCTTGTTTTAAAATAGTTCCCACTGATTGTATTGATTGTTTTATAGTTTCTTCATTTGTTTGCAATGTCAAGAGTTTTCATTGGTGTGGATAAAGACCTCTGAACAGTTTTCACTGGTGTGGATAAAGACCTCTGAACAGTTTTCACTGGTGTGGATAAAGACCTCTGAACAGTTTTCATTGGTGTGGATAAAGACCTCTGAACAGTTTTCATTGGTGGTGGATAAAGACCTCTGAACAGTTTTCACTGGTGTGGATAAAGACCTCTGAACAGTTTTCATTGGTGGTGGATAAAGACCTCTGAACAGTTTTCATTGGTGGTGGATAAAGACCTCTGAACAGTTTTCATTGGTGTGGATAAAGACCTCTGAACAGTTTTCACTGGTGTGGATAAAGACCTCTGAACAGTTTTCATTGGTGTGGATAAAGACCTCTGAACAGTTTTCATTGGTGTGGATAAAGACCTCTGAACAGTTTTCATTGGTGTGGATAAAGACCTCTGAACAGTTTTCATTGGTGGTGGATAAAGACCTCTGAACAGTTTTCATTGGTGGTGGATAAAGACCTCTGAACAGTTTTCATTGGTGTGGATAAAGACCTCTGAACAGTTTTCATTGGTGGTGGATAAAGACCTCTGAACAGTTTTCATTGGTGTGGATAAAGACCTCTGAAGGGATTCACTGGGGGGGATTCCACGACTTTGTTAAATAAAAAAAAAGACATCTATCGCTTAAGTGGACTCTTAAAGGCCCAATGCAGTCAAAAATGTGATTTCCTGTGTTTTATATACACTGAGTGTACAAAACATTATGAACACCTGCTCTTTTCCATGACATAGACTGACCAGTTGAATCCAGGTGAAAGCTATGATCCCTTATTGATGTCACTTGTTAAATCCACTTCAATCAGTGTAGGTGAAGGGGAGGAAACAGGTTAAAGAAGGATTTTTAAGCCTTGAGACAATTGAGACATGGATTGTGTATGTGTGCCATTCAGAAGGTGAATGGGAAGGACAAAAAAAGGTAAGTGCCTTTGAACGGAGTGACATCACCAGGTAAATTAGTTAATAGACCAATAAGAAGGAGAGTTCCAAACCTCTGCGAATAACAGGTTTCAGTTTTCCCCTCCCCCGTCAGACCACTCTCAGACAGTCCTAGCAAAATTCTAGTTTGAGAAATTTCTCTTTGCTAAGAAGTTATTTTTTACCATTTTACAACAATCACCACATTTTCTCCCAAAATCTACTATGATCTTGTCTCATTGCTGCAACTCCCCAACGGTCTCAAGGTCGAAGGTCGGGTCATGCGTTCTCCCCGAAACATGACCCGCCAAACCGCGCTCCTTAACACCCGCCCGCTTAACCCGGAAGTCAGCTGCACCAATGTGTCGGAGGAAACAACATTCAACCGACGACCGAAGTCAGCCTGCAGGCGCCCGGCCCGCCACAAGGAGTCACTAGAACGCGATGAGCCAAGTCAAGCCCCCCTCGGCCAAACCCTCCCCTAACCCGGACGATACTGGGCCAATTGTGCACCGCCCTATGGGACTCCCGGTCACAGCCGGTTGTGACAGCCTGTGATCGAACCCAGGTCTGTAGTGACGCCTTAGACCGCTGCGCCACTCGGGAGGCAAGGTACTTCATTGTCACCGAGAAATAATTTGATATTAAGACTTAAAAAAAAAAAAACTGCTGCTTTGGACCTTTAAGTGTGAGAATGAGTGTTTTTGAATTAGAAGTATCTTCTGTAATACTACGCTGTTCAGTGATGACGAGAGACTAGGTGACGTCTGGGCTGTGTGGCTCATCACTGTTGACTTCCAAAAATGGCATAATGTACGGTCCTGTATGGGCCCTGGTCAAAAGTAGTGCACTATAATAGGAATAGGGTGCCAGCCCTGGTCGAAAGTAGCGCACTATAAAGGGAATTAGGGTGCCATTTGGGTCGCACCCTCTGATAGGCTGACGGACTGCAGGTGTGTTTACTTTTCATTTCAGCACAAGCTACAACAATCCCCCTTTTCAAATCAGAAACATTCGGGAGTTCCAGCTTCATCATATGTCTCCTATTATTATCTCCACATCTATTTCACATTAAGTCAGGCTTGTGTAGAACAGAGAAGATCTGTCCGTCTCAAGAGCTCAAAGACCTCTAATGGTTAGAAAACAGCCAAGTTCTCTGGAGAAGCATTGTTCTGCTAATATAACTATACAGTGCATTTGAAAAGTATTCAGACCCCTTTGACTTTTTTTCCCACATTTTGTTACGTTGTTGCACTGGTAGCGATTGTCATGTGGTAGCAGAGAGAACAGTCTATGGTTTGGGCTGGAGTTGTCATAATCTTCGTCTTCTGAAGATGAGAAATCATCGGACCAATACGCAGCGTGGTAAGTGTCCATACTTATATTTTAAATCGTGAACACTAAACAAAACAAGAAAACAAACGTCAGTCCTGTAAGGTACTACGACTATACATGGAACAACCACCCACAAACACAAGAGAAAATAAACCCACTTAAATATGGCCTCCAATTAGAAGCAACGACAACCAGCTGCTTCTAATTGGAGGTCGTTCCCAAAACTAACATAGAAATAGACAAACTAGAAAACCCACATAGAAATAGAAAACATAGAACATAAACCAAAAACCCCGAAACACACAAAACAAACACACCCCTGCCATGTCCTGACCAACAACAATAACAAAATGACCCCTTTACTGGACGTGACAGGAGTCTTTAAAAACATGTTGGCCTTCCTCTGACACCGCCTGGTATACTGGTATATACACCGAACAAAAATATAAATGCAACATGTGAAGTGTTGATCCCATGTTGCATGAGCTGAAATAAAAAAAAATCCCAGACATTTTACATACGTACAAAAAGCTTATTTCTCTCAAATTTTGTGCATAAGTTAGTTTACACGCCTGTTGGTGAGTTTTTTTTCTAGTTTGCCAAGATAATCCATCCACTTGACAGGTGTGGCATATCAAGAAGCGGATCATTACATAGGTGCACCTTGTGCTGGGGGACAATAAAAGGCCACTTTTTAAAATGTGAAGTTTTGTCAAAAAACACAGTGCCGCAGATGTCTCAAGGTTTGCAGGAGTGAGCAATTGGCATGCTGACTGCCGGAATATGTCCAGCAAAGATGTTGCCATAGAATTGAATGTTCATTTCTAGCTGCATCCAACGTCATGTTAGATCATTTGGCAGTACGTCCAACCGGCCTCACAATCACAGAACACGTGTAACCACGTCGGGCCCAGGACCTCCACATCCGGCTTCTTCACCTGCGGGATTGTCTGGGGGGGGGGGGGGGGGCTAATAGATTAGAGCCTTATATGAACTGTAACTCTGTAAAATATTTGAAATTGTTGTGTTTATATTTTTGTTCAGTAAATCTATATATACAGGTTTACTGGGCCATACTCCCCACTGCCTTGCGGTTCAGGGGTTTGTAGTTGCCATACCAAGCGGTGATGCAGCCAGTCAAGATGCTCTCGATGGTGCAGCTGCATAACTTTTTGAGGATCTGAGGGCCCGTACCAAATCTTTTCAGTCTCCTGAGGGGGAATAGGTTTTGTCGTGCCCTCTTCAAAACTGTGTGGGGTGTGTGTGTGTGGACCATGTTAATTCCTTAGTGATGTGGCCACCGAGGAACTTGAGGCTCTCAATTCGTTCCACTACAGCTCTATCAATGTGAATAGGGGCCTGTTCGCCCCCTCTGTTTCCTGTAGTCCATGATCAGATCGATGTGAATAGGGGCCTGTTCGCCCCTCCGTTTCCTGTAGTCCATGATCAGATCGATGTGAATAGGGGCCTGTTCGCCCCTCCGTTTCCTGTAGTCCATGATCAGATCGATGTGAATAGGGGCCTGTTCGCCCCTCTGTTTCCTGTAGTCCATGATCAGATCGATGTGAATAGGGGCCTGTTCGCCCCTCTGTTTCCTGTAGTCCACGATCAGATCGATGTGAATAGGGGCCTGTTCGCCCCCTCCGTTTCCTGTAATCCACGATCAGATCGATGTGAATAGGGGCCTGTTCGCCCCTCCGTTTCCTGTAGTCCACTATCAGATCGATGTGAATAGGGGCCTGTTCGCCCCCTCCGTTTCCTATAGTCCATGATCAGATCGATGTGAATAGGGGCCTGTTCGCCCCTCTGTTTCCTGTAGTCCACGATCAGCTCCTTAGTTGAGGTAGAGGTTGTTGTCGCTTACAAAACTCAGTTTTAGACGAGACTGACTTTATGATCCTATTTACACTTTGTAGTAAATTTTGACACTGGAATGAATGTTCGTGACTCATATTGATGACTCATAGGCCGGTTAAAAGCAGAGAAGTTGGTTCTAAGGCGGCGCAGTGACCTTTCAGCTTGAAACGTTGTAGGGTCATCAACGACATTACCATGATCAACCGTGTTACATTTGGCATTAGATATCTTAAAAAAATAAGGAAATGATTAACATTTAACATTTTTCACTATGAAACACCAATAATTAATTACAAATTGGCTTATATGGATTGGGCCAAATTGAAATGTTTCTAACAGAAGAACTAGAAAAAGCATATGCATGACCATGGTAGCAATTGAAAGAGAAAACTTTGAATATTATGGGGAAATTATTAGACCCAAAGTTGAGGACACAACAGTTCAGCTGACACAAGACTGAATCCAAACATTACACTGTTGATTTTTAAATGCATTATACATTTACTTTACTTTTCACAGCATTTGCCAATAACGAAATCTGAAAATACTCTGGATACATTCAATAATATAATAAGAATATTCATTGACCATTTTGGAGTATGTGCAACATAAGAAAAAATATTACAAGGAATTTGAGTGAGAGGTGTAACTGGTGTAGTGACCACACCTCTCCAGACTGTGGGTTTGAGTGAGAGGTGTAACTGGTGTAGTGACCACACCTCTCCAGACTGTGGGTTTGAGTGAGAGGTGTAACTGGTGTAGTGACCACACCTCTCCGGACTGTGGGTTTGAGTGAGAGGTGTAACTGGTGTAGTGACCACACCTCTCCGGACTGTGGGTTTGAGTGAGAGGACATTTTACATAAGGGTTGGCGGAGTGTCCTAAAGCAGTGAATAAAACAAACTTAGGGAGGAGGCTTCTGATGTTAACATGCATGAAACGAAGGCTTTTACGGTTACAGAAGTCAACAATAGATAGCGCCTGGGGAATAGGAGTAGAACTGGGGGCTACAGGGCCTGGATTAACCTCTACATCACCAGAGGAACAGAGGAGGAGTAGGATAAGAGTATGGCTAGAGCTATCTAAGACATTTTGAGCGGGACTGAGTGCTCTACAGTGAAATGAAACAGTAAGAACTAGCCAAAACAGTGGTCAACAAGGCATATTGACATTAGAGAGAGGCATAAAGCAATCACAGGTGTTGATCAGCAGAGCTAAGACAACAGCGGGTAAATGGCGATGAATGGGCAGAGCGGGTTAGTTAGGTACATACAGGACCTGAGTTCAAGGCTGTGGCCGACAGGTAAACAAAATGAGGTACCGTGTTATTGAAACAGTCCAGGGGGCATCAGCTGTGTAGCCGAGTGATCAATAGGGTCAAAAGAGCAGCAATAGGTGAGTCAGGGTGCTGTTCGGTAGTCACTACTACGCTGGGCGAGCAGGGGACACGGCGTTCAGAAAGCTAGCGGGCCGGGGCTAGTAGATGGTTCTTCTGCAACATCGTAACAGAATGGCCTGTTGAGACCTCCTCGGATGGTAACGTCGATAGACCAGTCGTGATGGATCGGCGAGGCTCCGTGTCGGCAGTAAAAGGGTCCAGGTCAATTGGCAAAATAGGTATTGTAGCCTAAGATTTGGCTGAAGGACCTCTTCGGCTAGCCGGGAGATGGGCTTAGCTCCAGGCTAGCTCCAGGCTAACTGAGTGGTCAAAAACTATGTACAAAAAGTGCTGTAATTTCTAATCGATTCACCCGATATGGATGAAAAATACCCTCAAATGAATGCTGACAGGCTGCACTTTAACCTCATAGTCATTGTATAAAGTGTTTGGGAGTACAGAGCCAAAACAACAACAGCACTGTCGCAATATGTTTGGAGCTCACTGTATATTAACATTTCTGTTTGCTTTACTGCTTCAAAGTATTGATACATATTGCCAAAGTACAATGTTACATTAGAAAATAGAGCAATTAATAATTAATTAAAAATAAAGGGAAAATCCACACATTTAGCATCATCATGATGTGACACTTTGCTTCTTGAAAGTCCCAACATCTTGAAAACATCACTGCTGACATGCAAAACATTTTGGGACTTCGTCAACAGTGGACTAATAACATAAATACCAAAATATCATTTTTTTGAGTGGATTTCCCCTTTAACAATAGAAACGGAACAAGTTATGGGAAATGTGAAATGAGACATTCTGAGAAGATAAGCAAAGTGTTTTCTGACCAGCCGAAGCTCCAGATGAGTTCCTGTCATTTCTTTTCAGAACTGTAATGTAGTCTGCTGTTACCATCAAAACGATCTCAGTTCTCCTTAATACCTGCTCTAACTGAGTTTAGTAGCTATCTGATACCCCACCACGCCTTGACCATTACAAACATTATGAACAGATCATTTGTTCATCTGTTCAAAATAGAAATCTGAGACGAACAATGAGGTTTACAAATCAGGTTTAACATAATTAGATCATCGGAAGTCAATTCTATTTGTTGTCGAATCAAAAGGCTCGGGGGAGAGAGAGAGAGAGTACAGGGGGAGAGAGAGAGTACAGGGAGAGAGAGAGCACAGAGAAAGAGTTGGGGGAGAAAGGTAGAGAAGAGAGAGGGATGGAGAGAGAGAGAGAGAGAGGACCAGTGGAGACTAGCGGTGGTGGTAACCATGGCATTAAGCTCTGGGCAGATTCATGTCCTCAGTCTTTGTTGAATTGGATGACTCTTACATCCATTGTCCAGGTCCAAATGCCCCCCTATTCCCTTTATAGGCAGTGCACTACTTTAGACCAGAGTCCATGAGAACAGGACCCCGGCAGGGAGGGAAAACACTCTCCTGTTTACATAGCATTTCACAGTTGACATGTTTAGGAGATTTTTCAGATGTGTTTTTGTTGTGAATTTGTGTTTTGCATGGTCATTTCAAGGGCCAATGAGTGTTAGTACTGTACAACAACAAATAAAATGTATCAACCTCACTTTCACCAGAAATAATGTTCAGTTGGTACAGCTACATGGAGACAGTCCTCCCTCCTGTTGCTGTGTCTAAATGTCCCTGGGTTCTGAAGGGAAGCAGCATTTACATCATCGTTAATAATGGAGAGGAAGGAATGATCAGGCTTAAAGTGGAACTGACAGTATTTTAACTACTTTGCAGATGTGAAACAAACAGACAATCATATCAGTCAAATATCAAATTCCCAGTTTTATGCTTCAAAACCAATTTTATGTCCAGAATCCCTTTTCCCTCACTATATGCAAATGCCAGTATACGTTTCTACAAAAAATATGATAACACAACAACTACTGATGGCAGTGGCTAACTACTGTAGCTAACTATCCAGCTAACCTCTGTAGCTAACTATCCAGCTAACCTCTGTAGCTATTTATCCAGTTAAACCTCTGTAGCTAACCACTGTAGCTAACTATCCAGCTAACCACTGTAGCTAACTACTGTAGCTAACTCTCCAGCTAACCTCTGTAGCTAACTACTGTAGCTAACTATCCAGCTAACCTCTGTAGCTAACTCCTGTAGCTAACTACTGTAGCAAACTACTGTAGCTAACTATCCAGCTAACCTCTGTAGCTAACTACTGTAGCTAACTATCCAGCTAACCTCTGTAGCTAACTACTGTAGCTAACTATCCAGCTAACTACTGTAGCTAACTATCCAGCTAACCTCTGTAGCTAACTAATGTAGCTAACTATCCAGCTAACCTCTGTAGCTAACTATCCAGCTAACCTCTGTAGCTAACTACTGTAGCTAACTATCAGCTAACCTCTGTAGCTAACTATCCAGCTAACCTCTGTAGCTAACTATCCAGCTAACCTCCGTAGCTAACTATCCAGCTAACCTCTGTAGCTAACTATCCAGCTAACCTCTGTAGCTAACTACTGTAGCTAACTATCCAGCTAACCTCTGTAGCTAACTACTGTAGCTAACTATCCTGCTAACCTCTGTAGCTAAATATCCAGCTAACCTCTGTAGCTAACTACTGTAGCTAACTATCCAGCTAATCTCTGTAGCTAACTACTGTAGCTAACTACTGTAGCTAACTATCCAGCTAATCTCTGTAGCTAACTACTGTAGCTAACTATCCAGCTAACCTCTCTGTAGCTAGCCAGGAAGCTAGCAAGCAACGCTAAAGGGATTGCAAACGAGTTAGCATAACTCTAGCCAAACAAAAAATATATATTTTATTCATATTAGCTAGCTGGCCAGCAAACATTCCTCACATGCTAGGAATGTATTTCCACCAATGTTTTAATGAAAAGGTGCCTCTCGGTCCCAAAACACATGTTTTCTGAAGACTTTTAAAAATTGTATTTATTTATTTCACCTTTATTTAACCAGGTAGGCAAGTTGAGAACAAGTTCTCATTTACAATTGCGACCTGGCCAAGATAAAGCAAAGCAGTTCGACACATACAACAACACAGTTACACATGGAGTAAAACAAACATACAGTCAATAATACAGTAGAAAAATAAGTCTATATACAATGTGAGCAAATGAGGTGAGATAAGGGAGGTAAAGGCAAAAAAGTCCATGGTGGCAAAGTAAATACAATATAGCAAGTAAAACACTGGAATGGTAGATTTGTAGTAGAAGAAAGTGCAAATAGAGAAATAGAAATAGAGGTAATGGGGTGCAAAGGAGCAAAATAAAATAAATAAATACAGTAGGGGAAGAGGTAGTTGTTTGGGCTAAATTATAGATGGGCTATGTACAGGTGCAGTGATCTGTGAGCTGCTCTGACAGCTGGTGCTTAAAGCTAGTGAGGGAGATAAGTGTCAGAGATTTTTGTAGTTCGTTCCAGTCATTGGCAGCAGAGTACTGGAAAGAGAGACGGCCAAAGGAGGAATTGGCTTTGGGGGTGACCAGAGAGATATACCTGCTGGAGCGAGTGCTACAGGTGGGTGCTGCTATGGTGACCAGTGAGCGGAGATAAGGGGGGACTTTACCTAGCAGGGTCTTGTAGATGACCTGGAGCCAGTGGGTTTGGCGACGATTATGAAGCGAAGGCCAGCCAACGAGAGCGTACAGGTCGCAGTGGTGGGTAGTATATGGGGCTTTGGTGACAAAACGGATGGCACTGTGATAGACTGCATCCAGTTTGTTGAGTAGGGTATTGGAGGATATTTTGTAAATGACATCGCCGAAGTCGAGGATCGGTAGGATGGTCAGTTTTACTAGGGTATATTTGGCAGCATGAGAGAAGGATGCTTTGTTGCGAAATAGGAAGCCAATTCTAGATTTAACTTTGGATTGGAGATGTTTGATGTGAGTCTGGAAGGAGAGTTTACAGTCTAACCAGACACCTAGGTATTTGTAGTTGTCCACATATTCTTAGTCAGAACCGTCCAGAGTAGTGATGCGGGCAGGTGCAGGCAGCGATCGGTTGAAGAGCATGCATTTAGACGGTACATGGCCCCGTCCATCGTCCCTTTGATGTGGTGAAGTTGTCCTGTCCCCTTAGCAGAAAAACACCCCCAAAGCATAATGTTTCCACCTCCATGTTTGACGGTGGGGATGGTGTTCTTGGGGTCATAGGCAGCATTCCTCCTCCTCCAAACACGGCGAGTTGAGTTGATGTCAAAGAGCTCCATTTTGGTCTCATCTGACCACAACACTTTCACCCAGTTGTCCTCTGAATCATTCAGATGTTCATTGGCAAACTTCAGACCCAGGCCGAGGGAGCCCCAGGCCGAGGGAGATCTTGCATGGAGCCCCAGGCCGAGGGAGATCTTGCATGGAGCCCCGGGCCGAGGGGAGATCTTGCATGGAGCCCCGGGCCGAGGGGAGATCTTGCATGGAGCGCCAGGCCGAGGGGAGATCTTGCATGGAGCGCCAGGCCGAGGGGAGATCTTGCATGGAGCCCCAGGCCGAGGGAGATCTTGCATGGAGCCCCAGGCCGAGGGAGATCTTGCATGGAGCCCCAGGCCGAGGGAGATCTTGCATGGAGCCCCAGGCCGAGGGGAGATCTTGCATAGAGCCCCAGGCCGAGGGAGATCTTGCATGGAGCCCCAGGCCGAGGGAGATCTTGCATGGAGCCCCAGGCCGAGGGAGATCTTGCATGGAGCCCCAGGCCGAGGGAGATCTTGCATGGAGCCCCAGGCCGAGGGAGATCTTGCATGGAGCCCCAGGCCGAGGGGAGATCTTGCATGGAGCCCCAGGCCGAGGGAGATCTTGCATGGAGCCCCAGGCCGAGGGAGATCTTGCATGGAGCCCCAGGCCGAGGGAGATCTTGCATGGAGCCCCAGGCCGAGGGAGATCTTGCATGGAGCCCCAGGCCGAGGGAGATCTTGCATGGAGCCCCAGGCCGAGGGAGATCTTGCATGGAGCCCCAGGCCGAGGGAGATCTTGCATGGAGCCCCAGGCCGAGGGAGATCTTGCATGGAGCCCCGGGCCGAGGGAGATCTTGCATGGAGCCCCAGGCCGAGGGAGATCTTGCATGGAGCCCCGGGCCGAGGGGAGATCTTGCATGGAGCCCCGGGCCGAGGGGAGATCTTGCATGGAGCGCCAGGCCGAGGGGAGATCTTGCATGGAGCGCCGGGCCGAGGGGAGATCTTGCATGGAGCGCCGGGCCGAGGGGAGATCTTGCATGGAGCCCCAGGCCGAGGGAGATCTTGCATGGAGCCCCAGGCCGAGGGAGATCTTGCATGGAGCCCCAGGCCGAGGGGAGATCTTGCATGGAGCCCCGGGCCGAGGGGAGATCTTGCATGGAGCCCCAGGCCGAGGGGAGATCTTGCATGGAGCCCCGGGCCGAGGGGAGATCTTGCATGGAGCCCCGGGCCGAGGGGAGATCTTGCATGGAGCCCCGGGCCGAGGGGAGATCTTGCATGGAGCGCCAGGCCGAGGGGAGATCTTGCATGGAGCGCCAGGCCGAGGGGAGATCTTGCATGGAGCGCCAGGCCGAGGGGAGATCTTGCATGGAGCCCCAGGCCGAGGGAGATCTTGCATGGAGCGCCAGGCCGAGGGGAGATCTTGCATGGAGCCCCAGGCCGAGGGAGATCTTGCATGGAGCCCCAGGCCGAGGGAGATCTTGCATGGAGCCCCAGGCCGAGGGGAGATCTTGCATGGAGCCCCAGGCCGAGGGAGATCTTGCATGGAGCGCCAGGCCGAGGGAGATCTTGCATGGAGCCCCAGGCCGAGGGAGATCTTGCATGGAGCCCCAGGCCGAGGGGAGATCTTGCATGGCGCCCCAGGCCGAGGGAGATCTTGCATGGAGCCCCAGGCCGAGGGGAGATCTTGCATGGAGCCCCAGGCCGAGGGGAGATCTTGCATGGAGCCCCAGGCCGAGGGGAGATCTTGCATGGAGCCCCGGGCCGAGGGGAGATCTTGCATGGAGCCCCAGGCCGAGGGGAGATCTTGCATGGAGCCCCGGGCCGAGGGGAGATCTTGCATGGAGCGCCAGGCCGAGGGGAGATCTTGCATGGAGCGCCAGGCCGAGGGGAGATCTTGCATGGAGCCCCAGGCCGAGGGGAGATCTTGCATGGAGCCCCAGGCCGAGGGAGATCTTGCATGGAGCCCCAGGCCGAGGGAGATCTTGCATGGAGCCCCAGGCCGAGGGAGATCTTGCATGGAGCCCCAGGCCGAGGGAGATCTTGCATGGAGCCCCAGGCCGAGGGGAGATCTTGCATGGAGCCCCAGGCCGAGGGAGATCTTGCATGGAGCCCCAGGCCGAGGGAGATCTTGCATGGAGCCCCAGGCCGAGGGAGATCTTGCACGGAGCGCCGGGAGATGTAAAGTTTCCAAATGTAAGACAACTCCCGTGGTTGTTTACATGTTTACAGAAATCTATTCAGAGGTTTTTGTTTACATGTTTACAGAAATCTATTCAGAGGTTTTTGTTTACATGTTTACAGAAATCTATTCAGAGGTTTTTGTTTACATGTTTACAGAAATCTATTCAGAGGTTTTTGTTTACATGTTTACAGAAATCTATTCAGAGGTTTTTTGTGGCTTTTGGTGAATGTGTTCTAATGATCTAAAGTCACGTTTTTGCTACTTCCTGTTAACACACAGTCCAGTTCATAGTGAATGATGGCAGGTCCTACTGCCTGTAAACACAGTCCAGTTCATAGTGAATGATGACAGGTCCTACTGCCTGTAAACACACAGTCCAGTTCATAGTGAATGATGGCAGGTCCTACTGCCTGTAAACACACAGTCCAGTTCATAGTGAATGATGGCAGGTCCTACTGCCTGTTAACACACAGTCCAGTTCATAGTGAATGATGGCAGGTCCTACTGCCTGTAAACACAGTCCAGTTCATAGTGAATGATGGCAGGTCCTACTGCCTGTAAACACACAGTCCAGTTCATAGTGAATGATGACAGGTCCTACTGCCTGTAAACACACAGTCCAGTTCATAGTGAATGATGGCAGGTCCTACTGCCTGTTAACACACAGTCCAGTTCATAGTGAATGATGGCAGGTCCTACTGTAAACACACAGTCCAGTTCATAGTGAATGATGGCAGGTCCTACTGCCTGTAAACACACAGTCCAGTTCATAGTGAATGATGACAGGTCCTACTGCCTGTTAACACACAGTCCAGTTCATAGTGAATGATGACAGGTCCTACTGCCTGTTAACACACAGTCCAGTTCATAGTGAATGATGACAGGTCCTACTGCCTGTTAACACACAGTCCAGTTCATAGTGAATGATGACAGGTCCTACTGCCTGTTAACACACAGTCCAGTTCATAGTGAATGATGACAGGTCCTACTGCCTGTTAACACACAGTCCAGTTCATAGTGAATGATGGCAGGTCCTACTGCCTGTTAACACACAGTCCAGTTCATAGTGAATGATGGCAGGTCCTACTGCCTGTAAACACACAGTCCAGTTCATAGTGAATGATGACAGGTCCTACTGCCTGTTAACACACAGTCCAGTTCATAGTGAA